>NW_020538354.1:0-52890 GCF_003426905.1 Ctenocephalides felis
TTTGGTTGGGCATCCTTGCACTTTTTTTGGGTAACAAAAAATAATAAAAAGCAATAATTAGTCAGAAAGGACCTTCAATTTTCTTCTATTTCCATTCATATGTATCTTCTATTCTTTCAGAGATATAATAATGAGAAGTTGGGTTGTTTATTTTGAATGGATTTTTTTTTCATGAAATCATGAGTTGTTTGAAAATCATTTTTACTAAAATTGTGGTATTTTCTAGAATCCATCAAAATCTCTTAAACCAAGTTAATTGTAGATGGAATACGATAATTTTTAATTTTGGTGGAAAAAATAAACTTGAAAATTTCATTCAGATGGAAAAAAGCATTGTATGCGTCTTTTATTTGCATGATAGCTTTTACACGCAAAAGTACTCATTTTAAAACTATTTTGAGCACTATAAAAACCCATTTTCATATCTAGTTTAATATTGTTCCTAGAACACTATAAAACAGCGATTTATTAAGATTTTAATTTATATAATTTTGTTTATTCCATTATTTTCGTTAAAATGTATATTTTATATTGAATTATAATTGTATGTTTGAGACGCAATCACTGACATCTAGTGATGTGCCAAGTCGAATCAAGTGATTCGAATCATTCGAATCAAGCCTTTAACGACTTGATTCGAATCAGATTTTACTTGATTCGAATCAACTCGTATCAAGCCGCGAAATATTTACTGTGATAAAACATGTGTGAACACAAAGTTTCATAAATATAAAAAAAATGTTTTAATTTAATTCAATATTATAATAATATAAATAATAATAATAATAAATATAAAAAATAATAATAATAAATATAAAAAATAAATCTTGAAATAAATCATGCGAGTCACCCGCCTTTAATACGCTTAAATGTATCACCCGACTCCAATTTATATGACTTTAACCGCATTCAAGTCGATATATGAATTCATCCGAGTTCCTATGACTCAAACCGACTTATCCCGACTTCAAGTCGTTATGAATTGATTCGAGTTCCTATGACTCAAACCGACTTATCCCGACTTCAAGTCGGTATGAATTTATCCGAGTTCCTAAGACTCAAACCGACTTATTTCGACTTCAAGTCGCTATGAATTCATACGAGTTTATATGACTCAAACCGAATCATCCCGAGTTCAAGCGGCTTGAACCATATGAGTTCGAAACATGTGTCTGTGTCTTAGCGTATCGACTTATCGACTTGCGTGTTTGTTTATTTTTGACTAAGCGCTGAGAGCCAATTTTTCATGAAATACAAAAAACTCATTTAGATAATAATAAGTACGCGTTTTAGATTTTAAATGTTATAACATTTATCAACTACACAACGAGTTTCATACACATACAAAATTATCATATTTTAATTATGTAAGTAATGGCAAATTCACACAAATGAAATATTATTAATCTTTACAGTAGTGGATTGATTTTTAAGTCATTCATAAGACGTTAGATTCAGCCCCCTGTTTAGATTAGATCTAAACAATCAATAATATAAACATGCATTCGTTCAACGTAAGATTAAGAATATTGTTTTATATGCTTTAGTGAAAGAGAAGTGCTTGGTTATATTTTACTGTAAATTCATTTGAAAATTTATTTGACCGTCTATTAAATATTATTTAATAATTTTTGTAATATATTTAATCGATAGTAATTTGTGTTTACAATCGTTACTTTATGAGTCAGTGTGTGTTTGCTTTTCCCGATTTTCACATAGATTTTGTTTTTACTGGCTAATTATAATTATTAAAAATGCCTCCCACTAAATCAAGCGTCGCTTGGCAGTTTTTCACAATTAATGCTGATAATAATAAACTGGTGTGTAAATTGTGCTCATTAAGCTATTGTAAATCTGGAAGTACAACCACTCTCGTTAATCATTTAAAAAACAAACATATTATTGAATATAGTGAAGCTGTAGCAGCTAATCCAGTGACATTTCAAAATGTGAGATCTGCTGTTAATGTGGTTAATCTTATAACGCAACCTGTAGTGCCAAATGTCTCACAACCAATTTTGAGTACTGAGGCTCCTGCAAAACGTTTGAAACAAATGCGGCTTACTATTCCTGGTAAAATTAATCAAAAAGCTGGCGATGATGCTTTAATGAACATGATTCTTTTAGATATGCAACCGATACAGATAGTGGAAAATGATGGATTTAAAAAGTATTCGCGAATTCTAAATTCAGATTATGTATTACCTTCCAGAAAAGTACTCACGCGTATGTTAGAGGAAAAATATGAAATGCATAGTGCGGAAGCAAAGGCAAAACTTACATTTGTCGAAAACATTGCAATTACGACTGATATATGGAGTAGCGATAGCCAGAAAAGTTTTCTTAGCGCATCTGCTCATTTTATTAAAGATAGCAAATTAAATTCATTAGTCATAGCAACAATAGAACTCAGAGAAAATCACAC
Source organism: Ctenocephalides felis (assembly GCF_003426905.1). Lineage (NCBI taxonomy): Eukaryota > Metazoa > Arthropoda > Insecta > Siphonaptera > Pulicidae > Ctenocephalides > Ctenocephalides felis. Next base: position 2,426 of record NW_020538354.1, read on the forward strand.
GTCACAATCACAATCTGTGTTAATTGAATGGCAAATCTTTGATAAAGTTGATATTGTTGTGACTGATAATGCGCCGAATATGAAGAAAGCTATTACTTTATTTTGAATAAAAAAATTTATCGTGCGTAGCTCACACATTAAATTTAGTTGTTAAAAATTGTTTAGATAAAGACAAAAAATTGTGAACTTCTTATCGCAATCACAAAACCTAGAGCGATTGTAGCACATTTTAAACATAGTGTGAAATCGTCAGGTATTCTGCAAGGATTACAAAAGCAAATGAACTTAGATGTTATTACTTTATCACAAGATATACCAACTAGATGGAATTCTACTTTTTATATGTTCGAAAAGTTTTGAGGTTAAAGTTGCACTATGTGCAGCTTTGCCTTTAATAGATTCTCCTCCACCAAACCTGAGTTTTGCTGAGTGGGCTATTTTAGAAGATTGTGTGAAAATTCTACAGCCACTGGAAATTGCAACCAAAACATTGTCAGGTGAATTTTATCCCACCTTATCCAGTGTAATACCTATAATTCAAGGGGTAAAAAATTCTATAAATAAAAGAACGCCAACAACTAATGCCAGGAAGAATTTGCAACAAATCTTGTTGAGAAATATAAGTCAAAGATTTGGTTATTTAGAAAATGATGAAATTACAGCAAAAGCAACAATTCTTGACTCCAGATATAAGAAAAAAGCCTTTGGATTAGAGAGTTGTGCGGATAAAGCAATGGCTTTGGTTTTAGATGAAGTAAAAGAAATGACTACGGCAGAACATATTGAAGAGGCCGAAAATAATGAACCATTATCAGTACCGTCAAAGCGTCAAACCCTAATATAGATGATGAAATCTGGGAAAATTTTGATATGCGTGTGGTTCAGACAATAGAACAAACTTCAATCTCTCTTCCAGAAAGATTATTGCAAGAATATATAAATTTGCCATATTTGAATAGAAAGCAAGATCCTGTTCAGTTTTGGGAGGAAAGAAAAAACATATATCCTGCTTTATATAAAATGGCGAAAAAATATTTATGTATACCGGCAACATCCGTTCCGTCAGAGCGCTTATTTTCCAAGGCTGGCATGTTGACTAATCAACGACGGAATAGGTTACAACCAAATAAATTAAATCAACTATTATTCCTTAATTCTTATTATTCAGAAAAATATTTGTAGTCATTAGTTATATTTGTAGCAAGTTTATTATTATATATATTAATATAAATGTATTAATCTCTGCACTTTTTGGAATTAATTGCTTACTAAATTAATAAATTCACTTATAAAATTATTAAAGTGATATTATTTCTTGTCTTAAATTATAATTGTTCATATATGAACTTGATTCGAATTGATTCGAATCATGATTCGAATCAGGTTTTTTTCTGATTCGAATCACTCGAATCAGGAAATTTTCGAGTCGGCACATCACTACTGACATCCAACCGTGAGACGCATGCGCAGACTGCATCGCCTGTCAGACGCATGTTGACTCTATCTTATTATATTATTTTAATTTTTAGCACGTCTCAGCTGCTTTTCGGCAATAACAATGTAAACATTACATTTTTCTTATTCTTAATAATAAATATATTATATTTTAATATTGTCTTAGCCTATAAGTGAATAGAAATGTTTGGCAAATGACAGACTTCACTTGTTTTTAATGTCAAACTATGCCTTAAATATTTTCAAGGTCAAACAATGATGAGCGGTTTTTGTAATTTTTTCCATGTATTTACAATCTAACTATATTTCTATGAATCTAAAAATTCTAGAAAATTTGCCGAACAAACTTCAGGAAGATTCATGATAATCCGTATTATAGTTTAGGAGGATTAACCATTCATACATTGTTACAGAAGAATTTTATATATAAGATATATATATATATATATATATATATATATAATAAAAATGTTTCTTGGGCATCCATCCAGTAATTAAAAAACAGTTTTAATGAAAAATGTTTTTATTTAGAGAACATACGTTTCGGGTCTTGATTTGACCCATTTTCAGTGCTACAATTAAATAATTCAGGGTTACAAATTAAAACAATATAAAAAATACATATTTAACAGACAAAAATAAGTAAAACAATGTATATGAAAAGTATATATGAAAAACAACAATAAAATAAACAAATGTAAAGAAACTCACCATACAAATAAACTTTGAAAAATAACACAAAAACACACAAAATTGCACGAAAAAAATAAATATGAAATAAAAAATTGATGAAACGTCGAGTTATGAAAATTTAAAAAATTGTAAAATTAAAATAAATGATAAAAGGTTGTCATATATCTCCCTTCCGCCTTTTTGTCTTTTGAATTTCGCGGCTATGTACAAAGCGCTACAGAGCTCGTATCTGGCAATACTATACATAATTTAAAAGGTCTTGACATAACCTACAAAACGACGCTATGCATGATTAGTTTGGATATTGCGTTCAACAGTTATAGACGTGTAAACATGGAGTTCACTAACGCCGAAATTCGCGCTATTTTAAAGTTTTCCTTCGTTAAAGGCAAATCCGCTAGAGAAACGTTCCGTGAGATTAATGGTGTTTTGGGGGATGGTACTCTATCACTTCGAACCGCGGAGGAATGGTTTCGACGATTCAGAGCCGGTGAAAACGACACCATGGATAAGCCAGCCGGCGGAAGACCTGTGACGACAAATACCGATCAAATCATGGAATACATCGAGTTAGACCGGCATGTGGCATCTCGTGACATCGCCCAGGAGATGGGAGTTAGTCACCAAACCATTTTAAACCATCTGCAGAAGGCTGGATACAAAAAAAAGCTTGATGTTTGGGTGCCGCATGATTTGACGCAAAAAAACCTTCTGGACCGAATCAACGCCTGCGATATGCTGCTGAAACGGAACGAACTCGACCCATTCTTGAAGCGGATGGTGACTGGCGACGAAAAATGGATATCATACGACAATATCAAGCGAAAACGGTCGTGGTCGAAGGCCGGTGAATCGTCCCAAACAGTGGCCAAGCCGGGATTGATGGCCAGGGAGGTTTTGCTGTGTGTTTGGTGGGATTGGAAGGGAATCATCCACTATGAGCTGCTCCCATATGGCCAGATGCTAAATTCTACCATCTACTGCGAACAACTGGACCGCTTGAAGCAGGCGATCGACCAGAAGCGTCCAGAATTGGCCAACGGGAAGGGTGTAGTGTTTCACCAGGACAACGCCAGACCACACACTTCGTTGATGACTCGTCAGAAGCTACGGGAGCTCGGATGGGAGGTTTTATCGCATCTACCATATAGCCCGGACATAGCGCCAAGTGATTACCACCTGTTCCTGTCCATGGCGAATGCCCTTGGTGGTGTAAAGTTGAACTCAAAAGAGGCTTGTGAAAAGTGGCTGTCCGAGTTCTTCGCAAATAAGGAGGGGGGCATCTCTACGAGGGAGGTATTATGAAGTTGCCGTCTAGATGGAAACAGATTATCGAACAAAACGGCGCATATTTGAACTAAATCCGATCACTGTAACACTTTTTATAAAGCATTGAATAAAGAGCAAAAAAGCGAAAGGGAGATATTTGACAACCTTATATATTTTATTATAAAAAAGCTTATTCCAAATAATTCCAAATAAAACGAACATGTTGTCAGTTTGGAAAATGTGTTACGTGTGTGTGCGTACACATTTTACGAGAGTAAAATGTGTGCTTACGTGCTTGCGGAAAATAGTGGAAACTGTATCGTCATTGGATGAGAGAACGGGATAGAGAGAATTTTAGTGGTTTCATATTGCGAAGATTTTCTCAGCGATCATGCGCAGTAGGAACATAGAAAAAATATACATCCATAATCAACGGTTAAACACACTATGTGGATCAAAATGAAAATATAAAAAACATAGGGTGCGTTCGACTTGGACGCTTACGCGCTGTGAGCGCTCACGCTTATAAGCACGAATTTTTAGCGTTCGACTTGGCCGATAAGCGCTCAGAACCGATAACTAAATTCCGTTCGTTTTGGATACTGTGAGCGTCAATAAGCATCAAAATGGCGGCAGCTGTCTGTCAAATTATAAATAATTTATTAGAAATTATCAATGATGAGTCTGATGATAGTGATGAGTTTGATATGATTGAAGATAGTGATAATGATATGGAATGGAAGTATTGCGAAGCTCATTTGAATTTATCTTTAAAAAAAGAAACTATACCAAGAATAAAAAACTTTGTGGAAGAGGTTATACCAGCATTTTCAGATAATGAATTTAAATCTCATTTTAGGTAAATATTTATTTCAATTTGAGGATTTAGTTAACAAAAAATTATCTTAACCCTTCAGTTTAATTACATGCAAATAATATGTTTTTAAATTTTAGACTGTTCCGATCAACATTTGATTTTGTTCGTGAAAAAATTGAACCATCGTTGATCAGAAAAACCCCAGGATGTGAAATCACCAGACAAACAATTATTTATCGCTTTATGGAAAATGGCTACCCCAGATTCGTATCCGTATAATTAAAAAATCTTACTTATATTTTGAATAACTATAATTATTAAAAATTAAATATTAACCTAATACATTGTTCTTTAAGCTCAATTTGCCAAAGGTTTGGTGTCAGTTTTGCAACAGCGTGGTGGAGTGTGCGAAGGGTTACATTAGCTCTAGTCGAAATAGCTCCAAATTGTATTATCTGGCCTGAAAATGAAAAGCTTGCTGAAATTTCTACTGAATTTGAAGCTACAAGCGGCTTTCCCAATGTTATCGGTGCAATTGACGGAACACATATAAATATACCTGCACCTCGAGAGCATCCGGAATGTTATGTCAACAGAAAAAGACATCATTCAATTCAATTACAAGTAAGTAAGCAGTCATGTGAATTAACAACATTTGTAAATATTCATTTTTACTGTTTGTTCAAAAATAGGCTATTTGTGATGCTCGATGTAAATTTATTCATTGTTATGCTGGAATAGTTGGTTCTGTACATGACGCACGGGTATTACGTCTGTCAGAAGTGAATGATTACCTCAACGATGAACATAAATTCCCGAACGAATCTCATTTAGTCGGCGATGCAGCTTACCCTCTTCACAAACATTTACTTACACCATATCGAGATAATGGGCACTTATCAGCAAGACAAAAAAATTATAATTTTTGTCATTCATCTGCACGTATAGCAATTGAACGTGCATTTGGATTACTTAAAAAAAAGATTTCGCAGTTTACTGACAGTTCTCGACATGAATCGAACTGATTTAATTCTTGAGTACATAATCGCTTGTTGTGTCATGCATAATATATGTTTATTAAAAAACGATGAATTACCGGTGGAGGAAGTAAAAGAAACAAATTGGAAACATAAATGAAATTTATTATAATAGAATTTTACCTGCTGCTGGTGTTGATAAACGAAATCGTATATGTGAGCAATTAATTATAAGAAATGTTTAATGAAAGCAACTATAAGTCATTTCAATAGCTAAAAATTACAATTATGAGAAATGAACATGAACAAACTATGATAAGATTTTTATAATTATATACACAAGAAAATTGTAAATTAAAAATCAAATAATAATATACATTTAATAAATTATTTAATCATGTAAATTAGCATTATTAGAATTAGAATTAGCTTTTACAAGCTTTTCTAATAACTCTAAAGCTTGTTGTTTATATTTATTTGATTCTTTAGCTTTTTGTTCTTTAAACGCCATGTATTCCCTGAAGCGACGGTCCTCATTTTCTTCGCTTATCCTAGACCTTTCTTCTAATGCAGCAATTACATCGCTAGCGGGGGTACTTTTTGCTTTTTTTCCTGCCAAAAAAAAATTATATTATTAGCATAGAGAAATCCTCAAAACAAATTAAATATCCTTACGGTTTGCTTCAATATCCATGTTACTGCTACTGCTACTCCCGCAACTAGCTTCGGATAAAGTCCTTTTTTTCCCAGTTGAAGAGCAAGTCGATACAGGTGTTATTGAAGGTTTATTCCCGATCAGATCATCCATTAACTTAAAAAATAAAAAATTTCAAAAATTATGGTTTTCTGGAAATATAAACAGAGTTACCCTTACAGTCAGATATGGCCAATACTTAGCTGAATTTCCAGACTTGTTATTGTGGTCTCTTATTTTCTTATAGGTCTTTTTCATCCCTGAAAACTTGGATAAACACTGAAGACCTGTGATGATGTATCCGTGAGTATTCAGTACTGCACTAATTTCCTGTCATAATTTCTTTTGCAACATTTTCCCACTGATAAAATTCATTTGTCGTTTTTCGTATTCATCGAGAAGCAAAAGAATTGCTTCGTGGGGCCATTTAAACGCTGTAATAAACAATTGGCTGTTGAATTATATGCATATTAATCGATTTTGTTTTGTCCTGATTAAAATTACCTGATTCTTCACTTTCAATTTTCATGAATTCAATACTTACATCGCCATTTAAAAAAGATTGTGAAGTTTCAGGTTCATCTATTTCGGTTTCTAAATATTTACCATTGCGTAGATGAAAATTGAATTAATAATACAAATTTAAACTTATCATGACAATCAAATTATTTTAAAGTATTTAACAATTTCATGGATATTAAAACCCAAAATATTAATGAAACCTATCGCTAACAATACGAGCAGATTGTTTAGCCTCTAGTATTTTCAATCTTACAAAAGTTGCATCTGAAATTAATATAAGCCATTTCACCCAAAAAAATAAGATTTTTAAATAGTACAACAATTGATGGAATCGATTAAGTCACTTATTACTTAAGGATTAAAACAAAGTAGATTTTTTTTTTTTATTTATTTAGCAATATAAACATTTGATATATCCTATTCTCAGACAGGCGGGGGTGCCTGGTATAAGAGATTATGGATTGCTTTATACATTTATGCCTATATCTATTTCATATTATTTTATTTTAAAATATCACATTTTATATAAGAAATTAAGTATAAGAGTCATATTTAACTAATAGGGTCAATCTTGTTTATATCTAGTATAGATAGTATTTTAATTCTTAATTCTAATCTATAATTCTATAATTCTAAAGTCTATAATTCTAAATGTTCTAGCCTTTTAAGGGTGTAAAAAAGCAAAATTGAAACAAAACTTCATCCTTACGTTAACGTAATAAAACCTTCAACCAAACGTAATAAAAATCTTGAATATTTTCCCTTTTAATTAATAAATTGATATATACCTGTTCGTAGTCGCTCTAATTCTTGATCCGTAACAGTAATTCTTTAATTTTTATTTGTTTCTGAATCAAATAGATCAACAGAAAATAATTGTAATGCACAACTCGCCATTTTTGCGTAATTATTGAACTATGAAAAAAATGAAATTAGGGTTAGCATATTCTTAAGTTGCATTCGTTTTGACAGACAGTAAAAACAACTGACGCTCACGCTCACGCTGCCCTACCTCTGTGGCGTGAGCATATGTGAGCGCAAAATATGTGCTACGAGCATCCTACGATGATGCTACGAGCGTACTTATGCTACACTCACAGCGCCAAGTCGAACGATGAAAGCGCGCTCACGGCGCGCTCACAGCGCGTAAGCGTCCAAGTCGAACGCACCCATAATATAACCATGATAGACAATGTAAAAATGAAAAAATATGTGATGAAGAGAATTTTTTTTTTTTTTTTTTTTTTTTTTATTTTAATAATTTTTACAACTGTCCTGAAACGGACAACAAGTAAAATATTTGACATGAAACTGAAGGCGTTGGCAAAATACAAATCATCTGACCATTGCCAGTGATTTGTCGAATGGTCTCATCTATTGTTGATTAGTGCAGAAGAAATTTTCTTTTTAATCGGGCCCTGGTAGAGTTGATTTGAAGTTTTCTCGCGAGCAAGTTCGGGTGGTCAGCTAGGCGATTTTTATATTTGTGTGAGTAAGCGATTATTTCATCCTTAACTGTGCTGGTGCCTGAGTCTTTGTGTATTAACCAATTTGGAACATACTTTGGTGCTTTCAGAATTTCTTTTAATAACCTGTTTTGAAATCTTTGAATTATTAAAGCGTTTGAGTTGGAAGTTGATCCCCATAGCTGTATGCCGTATGTCCAAATTGGTTTGATGATGGCTTTATAGAGGTAAATTTTATTATGAGTGTCAAGTTTTGATTTTCGTCCAAGGAGCCAATGATATCTTCTTCTGGTTTCTTCAAGCTGCTTTCTCTTTTTCTTAATGTGTTCTTTCCAGGTTAGTCTCTTATCCAGGTGTAAACCTAGATATTTGACTGTATCTGCTTGGTCTATAACTTTGTCATTAAGTCTTACTGCAGGACATGTCCCTTTGCAAAGAGTGAAAGTGATGTGTTTTGACTTGCTGCTGTTAACTTCTATTCTCCACAAGCTTAACCATTTTTGTATCACGTCAAGATGATCCTGGAGCATTTTTGATGTGATTATGGGATCTTCATGTGTTGCCATTATGCCTGTGTCGTCTGCATATGTTGCTGTCAAAATGTCTTCTTTCTGTGGTAGGTCCGCAGTGTATATGAGGTATAATAGTGGCCCAATGACACTACCTTGAGGCACACCAGATCTGACAGGATGTAATGAAGATGTTTCACCCCTTACACTAACAAAGAATGTTCTACCTTCCAGGTAGGACTTTATTATTAGGTATATATCAATCGGGAATGCATTTTTTATTTTGTAAAGTAGGCCGGGATGCCACACCTTATCAAATGCCTGACTAATATCGAGGAAAACAGCTGAACAGTAGTTCTTGTTTTGGTAAGCCTTGTTTATATTGTCGACAATTCTATGAATTTGCTCTGGTGTGCCATGTTTTTCTAAAAATCCAAATTGATGCTCAGGGATAACTTTGCTATCATAAATAAATGGTTTTATTTTACTAATTAAGACCTTTTCAAATATTTTGGATAACGTTGGAAGTAAACTAATTGGTCTATAACTTTGGACTTCATTTGGATTTTTACCAGGCTTCGGAATAATTATGATTTTAGCAATTTTCCATTGATCGGGATATGATTTAAGTCTTATTATACCGTTAAACAGGATTGTTATGAAACGGTAGGCTTTGTAGGGAAGCTCTTTAAGTATATTAATATTAATGTTGTCTACGCCAGGTGCTTTTGCAGATTTTGCCCTTCGGATTTCATTTGTAATTTCTGGAACTTTGATAATGATGTTTGATGAAAAATTTGACTGAACTTCTTTCAAAGAATCAAAAATAAATTTTTCTTCTTGTTCCGAGGATTTTGAAGAATTTGGTGTAAAAACTTCCTTGAAGTAAGCCGAGAAATATTCTGCTTTTTCTAAATCACTGCGTGCCCAAGTGTTATCCAGTTTTCTAATTGGAGGTATAGTAATGGCAGGTCGTTTTAAGTTTTTTGTGGCTTTCCAAATCGAATGATCTGATATTGTTAAATGGGATAGAAAGTCTTGAAATTGGTCGTTTTTGAACGTTGTTATCTGTTGTTTAATCAATTTAGACATTCTGTTCAACTGCGTTTTGTCTTGTGGAGATCTGGTTAGCTGCCATCTTTTTCTTAGCCTCCTTTTCTCTGCAATAAGAGCTTTGGTGTCTATGGAGCAAGTGTGGATTTTCTTTTTAATTTGTGGGGGGGTACTTTTTCTAGCTGCATCTATTACAATTGCACTAAATTTATCAACAGCATTTTTCAGGTCATGTTTGTTTTTCAATGGTATATTACAGTTAAGATTTTGCTCTATAATGTTTCGGAATAATTCCCAGTTTGTATACTTGTTAGTTAAAAAATCATTTTTCTTGTCTTCTAAAATTTTTGTACTGTATGTGACTATTATCGGTGTGTGGTCAGAACTTAGATCAAGACAAGATTTAGCCTGAATGTGTTCATTTGCTATACCTTTCAGGACGCAGAAATCTAATAGATCAGGTAATTTGCGCAGATCACTCGGCCAGTATGTGGGCTCGCCAGTAGATAGGGTCGTTAGCCCGTGTTTCTGGACGGTTTTATGAAGTTCGTTGCCCCTTGGGTTTGCCAATCGAGATCCCCAAAAGGTATGCTTCGCGTTGAAGTCTCCTCCCGCGATGAATTTTCTCTGAAGTGTTCCGAAAAATTTTTCAAATTGTTCACAGGTGATCTTGTGTTTTGGTGGACAGTAAATTGCAGATATTGTTAAATTATCAGTTTGTTGTTGAATCGTTAGTGATGTGGCTTGTATAAAATGCTCATTGACAGATTTGTTTTGGTAATGTTTGATGTTTTTTCTTATTATTATAGCAGTTCCACCGTGAGCTGTTCCATCCGGATGATTAGTGTTGTAAAAATTATAATTGTTTAATTTGAAATAGTTTAAGTTTATAAAGTGGGTTTCTGAGATCAACATAATATCTATTTTGTATTCTATTAAAAATATTTCTAATTCTTGCCTATGTTGAGCAAGACCATTGGCATTCCAGATTCCAATTATTAATGAGTTACTATTCATTTTAATTTTGAAGCGACGGTGGTTAGTAAATTCAGTATGATACTAATTTGGCCTACTAAATCCTTTATCATAGTTTTTAGCTCAGCAATGTCGGAATTAGCTTGTTGCTGGTTGCAGACATTTGGATCTGGCATAATTTGATCTATTGGGTTTGTGGCTTGCGCGTACGATTTATTAGATTGAACATATGACGGTCTGTTTATAGTATTTTCTGTTGGATAATATCTGGTGCGAATTGGGGGAAATCTTTGAGCAAATAATTGTTTGTATTCCTTACAACCTTTGTAGTTGGCTGGGTGATTTTCATTACAAAGTACGCATTTGACGTTTTTGTTGATGCGATCTGTCCATTCGCATTTTTTACTGGGATGATCGCCAGCACATTTCACACATCTTGCGTCTCTGAAACAATACGATTTAGTGTGACCATAACGTTGACATTTTGTACACTGTACAATTTCTCTTGTTGGATTTTTGGGCTCAATTTTAACTTTAATTCTATTCAAAAATTCTATGTTGTAGATGTCTTTGTTGTTAATGTTTTGTTCCAATTCTACCATAAACATATGCAGTGGAGCACGAGTAAATCTGTGCTTGATGTTGGCTATATACACAACTTTGTGTCCATGAGATTCAATTTTGATGTCTTTTATATCGGTGCTGAAGTGAATATTTCTAATGACTACTTTAAATGTTCGGTTGGTCTTGCTTTGAAAAGAGTGCATCTGTGTGTTTCTAATTTTTAAAAGGTTCAAAATTTTGTTATATAGCTGTGCAGAACTCAACTGTATTCTGACTTGATCTGTACCAACAATTTTGTTAGTATAGTTACCTTTGGCGTGTGTTTCTAGTAAAATTGACAAAGGTCTGATGTCTTTAACATCATGGACAAAAATTGGCGGTGGTTTTGATACTACTTCTTTCTCTGTTGGCTCTTGAACTTCATTTAAAATTTCAAAGGAATTGCTGGTTAATGTAGGGTTTAACCAATACTCTGCAGGTTTATTTGCTTTATGTTTTTTGTACTTAACCTCAATCCATTCTTCGAAGCTCATGACTTTTGATCCTTGTTTGGAGGTCGATGGTTGTTGGTTGTGTGAAATTGACACAGGATGAACATTATCTAAACAAGATGAAGAATCGTTCAAAACTGAGTTTTCTGATGGGGTCCGGGTCTGCTTAGTTGGATTTTCTATATGAATTTTCACGCTTTTCCGAGGCATCGGTTTTGGAATAGTTTGTTCAATATCCATATTTTCTTGGCAATTAATCGAATTTCCGTTCAAATTATTTGATAAATTGGGACGTAATTTTTCTGTGGTTTGATCCGAACATGTTTGCAAATCTTCATGTAATATATTATTTGTTTTAGTAAGAGAAAGTTTGTTCATTGTGCCCCCATAAGGGTGGCACAAAAATGTGTAATGTCAACACACTAATTACTATACAAGTTAAGTACACTGTTATAAGAAATATCACTTATTTAATGTTTGTAAAAACTACATTAATTTCGTACTTTGATTATGGTTTACATACACAGTATAATAATTTGACGCGAGAGCATTCACTTTCACACGTCCGTCCGCGTCGAGGGTTCGACTTGAACTGATGAAGAGAAATTTATTAAGAAAAAGTATAGATATTAACTGAAAAACGATAATAGTTATGGAACGATAATAGTTATATAAAAAATTATAACATAACATATATATGTATATATACGCAAAACAATAAATGTATATATGCATACACATATACATACAGATATATGCAAACACATGCACACATATAAATATACAACATATATGTAAACACATATACATATATATACATATACATACACATGTGCATACACATATATATCTACAAACATATACATGTAAACATATATATACATGCACATATACACATATATACACATACATATATATATATATATATATCTTGATATATATATACATAAAAGAAATGTTAGGATGTATTGCGCATATTGAAAAAATTATTTGAAGCATCGCGGTAAATATTGCAAAGAGAAGCCGAATCAAATCATTTGTTAATAGCAGGTAATATTTGTATGAAAATACTCTCAGCGAACTTTCTGCGTAAAGTGTTGGCTTCTCGATAAATAACTCTTGGATTGGTGAAATTAAAAGAATGTTTAAATTTGGAGACATGTTCGGTGATCATGGTTTTATTTTGTTTCCTGTTCAAACTATTAAGTTCGTGTTGGCGCATTCTTTTTGAGAGAAATTGTGAAGTTTCTCCAACATAACAGCTTGAACAATCATTACAATCAATGACATATACGACGTTTGACGTGCGGGAAATAGGAGTAGGAGTTTTTAAATTAGTGTATAAGTCTGTGAGAGTGCGTCCAGTCGAACACACTAGCTTCAGACCAACGGATGAAAAAAGTTTTTTCTGTGAGTGGAAAAGGCAGTCGTAATGAGATGAAGGAATTGAGAGATAGTGAATTTTCAGGAACAGGGTTAAGGTTTTGTGAAATGATACTATTTTGTTGTGATTGGGAGGTAAATAAGGAAGATGTACGGAATTTATTACGAAGAAAGGGTAATCTATTATTTATTACTGAGCGTAAAAGTTGTAGTGGATAGGAATTATTTTGAAGGGTAGAATATATCAAATTAATATTTTTTTCCCAATGTGATGGATGAGAAAGAAGGGTGGCATGATCTAGTAAGTTGATGATGGATGCAATCTTAGTAGATTTGGGGTGATAGGAATGGTAGTTTAAATAACGTCCAGACCAAGTGGATTTTTGATACCAACATTTAGTGATGGAGTTGTTATTTATAAAAAGGGTAATATCTAAAAAATTAATGGAGTTGTTAAGTTGAGTCTCTACGGTAAAACAAAGGTGTGTGTCGAAATTATTAAAAGAATTTAGGAAATTGGTTATGTTATAAGTAGGAATGCAAGTTAAAATGTCGTCAACGTAACGTTTGTAAAAAAGAGGTACATAAGACAAGGTATTAAGAGTAGAGTTCTCTAGGAACTGCATACAAAGTTCAGCAAGTGGGGTACTCAAACTGGAACCCATTGGAGTGCCAAATTTTTGTTTAAAGAAGGAGTCGTTGAACGAAAAATAAGTATTGGAAATAATGAATTTAATACATTTCAGGAACCAAGAAAAATTGAAATCTGTGTGTTTGCTGATATCAACCCATTTATGGTCTATGGCAGAGAGGATAAGGTCAGGTGAAATGTTAGTGAAGAGGGAAACAACATCTAAACTTATAAAGGAAAAATCAGATGGTACATTGAGGGAGTTAAGTTTGGGAATGAGTTCGAAAGAATTTTTGACAAAATGGGGAGAATTATGAGTGATATTGGATAAAATTGAACTAATAAATTTGGATAATTTGCAAAGAGAAGAATTTAAGTCAGCAACTATTGGTCGAAGAGGAAAACCATCTTTGTGGATTTTGGGAAGACAATAAAGTTTTGGGGAAATGGGATTGTAAGTTTTTAATTGTAGAGAGAGAGGTTTGGGAATTTGTTTGTTTTCTATGAGTGAATCAATAAATTTCAAAGTATTCCGATTTATAAGGTCGGTGGGATCTGAATTCATAAGTTCGTAAATGTTTACATCAGCTAGGAGGGACATGGATTTGGAAATATAGTCAACTTTGTTCATGATAACCGTGATGTTACCCTTATCTGCCCTGATAACAACAATTTCTGGGTGTTGTTTGATAAAGGATTTGCAAAAGTGGATGTCTTTGAGTAATTCTTTATGTTGATGAATGTTAGAAATGTCAAATTTGAAAAATGAATTAAGTTGGTTGCAAAAAATAGATTTAATGCGGTTTTTCTCATTGATATCTTTTAAATTACGTAAACTATATTCTAAAGAGCTAAGTGTTTTGACAAACTTAAACGATTTTTTTCTGTTGTGGAATGGAAAATTTAGGACCTAGTGCTAAAATGTTCAAAACATTGGATGGGATGTCTAAATCGGAAATGTTTTTAACCCATTTATTGATGATATCAGGGTTTATATTTATTTTGGATTCCTTTTTCGAATAAAGAGTATTGAATTTTTTTATGAAGGATTTTTTTGATATATTAAAAGAATTATTGAATCTAGAGTTTTCAAAATCTAAAAAATTGTTAATGTCAATGTGATTATTAATAGTGGAAAATAAGGATTGGATGTTATAATTTAGAGTTGAATGCAATGTTTGATTTCTGGATAAAGGAGAAGGAAAGCTTTTTATTTTTAAAATAATTGGAATTTAGATGATCAAAGTTTGTTAATTTGAAATCAAAGGATTTTGGTAGGAGTCTTTCTTTGCGACAACGAAGTAAAAAAGTTCTTTTGTTGGTGACGATAGCCAGTTTTGAGAAAAGATTTGAAATAGTTTTAAATAAAATGAGTTTGGTAGGTCCATAGCAATGGAAAATGTACTCGAAAAAAGATGGAAAAGAGTAAGGAATGCATTGTATAAAACTATTATGAAAATAATTGTTGTAACGGTAAATTGACGAATTTTTGAAATTATTATAATTCTATGTGTAAGTTGGATATTGATAAGAGGAACGATTATTATGTCTTACCTTATTTGTATGGAGAGTACTATTTACATATATAGTAGTGAAATTATAGTTATTTTGAAAATTCATGTTGTTAAAAATTAAAAAGCACTTGTAAAAGTTCTTGAAAATGATCAAAATCTTGGATTTGTAACTTCAGTGTAGTATTGGTTCTGAGTGTCCTAACAAGGAAGTCTTGATATGTAGGTTTGCAACAAATCTTGAGGAAATATGTTGAGTCTTAAAACTTGTAGAATATTTCAAAATCAGTGTCTTGAGAATGAACAAAAAATCTTGAATATTTTATGTTGAAATTGTCCAATTTTTCAGCCCTTGGATTATATAAAGCGAGAGGTTTTTCTTCAGATGGTGAAATAATATAATAAAAATGCTTCGTGGGCATCCATCCAGTAATTAAAAAATTATTGAAAAAATGTTTGTAATGAAAAATGTTTTATTAAATTAGTTTCGGGTCTTGATTTGACCCATCTTCAGTGCTACAATTAAATACTTCAGGGTTACAAATTAAAACAATATAAAAAATACATAATTAACAGACAAAAATAAGTAAAACAATGTATATGAAAATTATATATGAAAAACAACAATAAAATAAACAAATGTAAAGAAACTCACCATACAAATAAACTTTGAAAAATAACACAAAAACACACAAAATTGCACGAAAAAAAAAAATGAAATAAAAAATTGATAAAACGTCGAGTTATGAAAATTTAAAAAAATTGTTAAATTAAAATAAATGACATATTTTATTATAAAAAAGCTTATTCCAAACGAACAAGTTGTCAGTTTGGAAAATGTGTTACGTGTGTGTACGAGAGTAAATTGTGTGCGTACGTGTTTGCGGAAAATAGTGGAAACTGTATCGTCATTGGATAAGAGAACGGGCTAACTACCATTCCTATCACCCCAAATCTACTAAGATTGCATCCATCATCAACTTACTAGATCATGCCATCCTTCTTTCTCATCCATCACATTGGGAAAAAAATATTAATTTGATATATTCTACCCTTCAAAATAATTCCTATCCACTACAACTTTTACGCTCAGTAATAAATAATAGATTACCCTTTCTTCGTAATAAATTCCGTACATCTTCCTTATTTACCTCCCAATCAGAACAAAATAGTATCATTTCACAAAACCTCAACCCTGTTCCTGAAAATTCACTATCTCTCAATTCCTTCATCTCATTACCGTACATTGACTGCCTTTTCCACTCATGGAAAAAACTTTTTTCATCCGTTGGTCTGAAGCTAGTGTGTTCAACTGGACACACTCTCACAGACTTATACACTAATTTAAAAACTCCTACCCCTATTTCTTGCACGTCAAACGTCGTATATGTCATTGATTGTAATGATTGTTCAAGTTGTTATGTTGGAGAAACTTCACAATTTCTCTCAAAAAGAATGCGCCAACACGAACTTAATAGTCTAAACAGGAAACAAAATAAAACCATGATCACCGAACATGTCTTCAACTTTAAACATTCT
The DNA here is from genome assembly GCF_003426905.1 of Ctenocephalides felis. Classification (NCBI taxonomy): domain Eukaryota; kingdom Metazoa; phylum Arthropoda; class Insecta; order Siphonaptera; family Pulicidae; genus Ctenocephalides; species Ctenocephalides felis. The sequence goes on from NW_020538354.1 coordinate 18,975, forward strand.
TTTAATTTCACCAATCCAAGAATCATTCATCGAGAAGCCAACACTTTACGCAGAAAGTTCGCTGAGAGTATTTTTATACAAATATTACCTGCTATTAACAAACGTTTTGATTCGGCTTCTCTTTGCAATATTTACCGCGATGCGTCGAATAATTTTTTCAATATGCGCAATACATCCTAACACTTCTTTTATGTATATATATATATATATATATATATATATATATATATATATATATACGAGGTGTGTTCAAAAAGTACCCGGAATTACTAATAATTAAATTTCGCGGGTCTGGAGTGTCTGATTGTCAAAATTTTTTTTTTATTGTGTTGGTATACATGCCCCTAAAGTATGATGAAATTTTCAGCTATATTCACTGTTTACTTTGTCTGTGGTAGTCGCTAAGGTTCGACGTGTTTTTCTGAGCTCGGCGATTTTTACAATGGAAGAATTGAAAAGTCAAAGAATTTGTATTAAATTTTGCGTAAAAAATGAAATAAAGTGTTGCAAAGTGCAAAAATTCACCAGATATGGCTCCGTGTGACTTTTTCCTATTCCCAAAGTTGAAGAGACCCATGAAAGGACGGCGGTTTTCCTCGATTGAAGAAAATCGCTGAGAGTGCTCAAGGACATATCAAAAAGTGAATATCAAGGGTGCTTCGAAAATTGGAAAAAACGCTGCATAAGTGTATTATATCTGGGGGGGACTACTTTGAAGGGGACCACATTAATGTAGACGAATAAATAAATATTTTTTTGAAAAAACGAAAATTCCGGGTACTTTTTTGAACAGACCTCGTATGTATGTATGTATGTAGGTATATATATATATGTATGTAGGTATATATATATGTATGTATGTGTATATATGTGTATATGTGCATGTATATATATGTTTACATGTATATGTTTGTAGATATATATGTGTATGTACATGTGTATGTATATGTATATATATATATATATATATATATATATATGTGTGTGTGTGTGTGTGTGTGTTTACATATATGTTGTATATTTATATGTGTGCATGTGTTTGCATATATATGTATGTGTATGTGTATGCATATATACATTTATTGTTTTGCGTATATATACATATATATGTTATATTATAATTTTTTATATAACTATTATCGTTCCATAACTATTATCGTTTTTCAGTTAATATCTATACTTTTTCTTAATAAATTTCTCTCATCACATATTTTTTCATTTTTACATTGTCTATCATGGTTTTATTATGTTTCTATATTTTCATTTTGATCCACATATTATGTTTAACCGTTGATTATGGATTGCTTACACATGTATATTTTTTCTATGTTCCTACTGCGCATGATCGCTGAGAAAATCTTCGTAATATGAAACCACTAAAATTCTCTCTATCCCGTTCTCTCACCCAATGACGATACAGTTTCCACTATTTTCCGCAAACACGTACGCATACATTTTACTCTCGTACACACACGTAACACATTTTCCAAACTGAAAACATGTTCGTTTGGAATAAGCTTTTTTATAAAAAAATATATCATTTATTTTAATTTTACAATTTTTTTAAATTTTCATAACTCGACGTTTTATCAATTTTTTATTTCATATTTTTTTTTTCGTGCAATTTTGTGTGTTTTTGTGTTATTTTTCAAAGTTTATTTGTATGGTGAGTTTCTTTACATTTGTTTATTTTATTGTTGTTTTTCATATATACTTTTCATATACATTGTTTTACTTATTTTTGTCTGTTAATTATGTATTTTTTATATTGTTTTAATTTGTAACCCTGAATTATTTAATTGTAGCACTGGAGATGGGTCAAATCAAGACCCGAATCGTATGTTCTCTAAATAAAAACATTTTTCATTAAAACTGTTTTTTAATTACTGGATGGATACCCAAGAAACATTTTTATTATATTATTTCACCATCTGAAGAAAAACCTCTCGCTTTATCATCTACTTGTGTGTACTTGTGAAGTTACAACCTGTCTTGTACACTATAATAAATACCACATTCAAGAATAAAAAACTCGTTTATTTAAAAAATGATGTTTTTATTTTAACTAAAAATTAATCAATTCGACTCTCAATTAATTTTCCTTTTTACCTTTTTTATTGTATTAAATTTCAATATTTTTTTTGTTAATTTGATTAATTTACAACATTAACTTGTAATATTTTGGTGTTCTACTATAGATCATATTTGAATAATAAATATTATTATCAGGGACCATATCAATGACGAATTCGGCGCATGTTTTGAAAAAAACAACGTTAAGTAAGATGGAGAGTCCTACTGAGAAAATACAAATTATTCATTGATAAAAATGAATCCAGTATTAAGCATGTTTGGCAGTAAACATTTAACCGATTTTTCTATATATTAATAATTATGTTTCACAAATCCAAGGCGGTTAACCTTTGAGTATACGCAAGATTTTGAAGAAATTTCCAATCGACAGCAAAGCACAAAAAACCCTACTAGCCAATAGTAACGTTTCGACTGTAATAATTCAATGTGGGCCTTCACGATCTGTTTAGTTATTGAAATTGTTGCTAGAGTAAAGCAGTTCAGAAGAAGAAGGGCTGCATTACAAGAAAACAGGGATGATAAAACAATTTCATAAGGAAATTTTACAAATAGAAAGAGAGAAATTGGCAATTTTAATAAATATGGTGCTGCGTGAATTAATTATTATATATTCATTATTTCACCATCATGTGATTTTTTAAATACTATATATGCGATATCTATATATATATATATATATATATATATATATATATATATATACATATATATATATATATATATATATATATATATATATATATAATATAATATATGGGCAAAAAGTTACGCTAAAAAGTGCAAAGCATTTGCATAATACTTGACTGAAGTTTTCAAAGTACAAAATTTGTCTGCAGATATTGAAATATTGAATTACCTTTAAGGAAATCACAAATCAAGGAAATATATTTTCTTAGTAATCTAAGTTGATTTGATTTTGCAATTCTTGCAGAATACATGATGATTTCGCACTATGTTTAAAATGTGCTACAATAGCTCTAGCTTTTGGGATTGCGGTATTAAGTTCGCATTGCATAATACTTGACTGAAGTTTTCAAAGTACAAAATTTGTCTGCAGATATTTAAATATTGAATTACCTTTAAGGAAATCACCAAACACCTACCATAAGACCCTTTAACCAAATCGAAATTAAAAACAAAAACAATGTTATTAAATTAAAATCAGCCCCGGTAACGATCAAGTCTCTCTTAGCATGCTAAAAGAATTTTTTTAATAATCACACGATTTTCAACTTCATTCTTCAATTTAACCACTGGTCATCTGTTTGGAAACATGCAAAAATTATAATAATTCTAAAACCATACAAAGATTCATCATATGTAAAATCTTATCAACCTATAAGCTTTCTTCATCCCTATCAAAAGTATTTGAAAGACTTATTTTACAGAGACTTTTAGAAGACAATTTAGAAGAAACCTGGGTACCTAACCACCAATTTGGTTTTAGAAGACATCATTCAACAATTCAGTAATGCAACAGTAGAACAACCAACTCAATCCTCATAGCCCTAAATGAAAAAAAATGATGTAGCATTTTTTCTTGACATCAGTCAGGCCTCCGCCAAAGTTTTGCATATGGATTTATCATACAAATTGAAGAAAATCTATCCAAAATATTTCACGATTTTAGAATCATATTTATCTGATTAAAGCAAATTATCTAATCAAATTAAAGAATATGAAGAACTATCCCCTCCAAATCGATTTATTCCGGTGTTCCGCAAGATAGTGTTCTGAGTCCAATATTATATCTGCTATTCACGATTGATCTGCCGATTCGGCCTAAAAACAATAAGCACAAATGCCGATGACATTTTCATTACTTCAAGTCATAAGGGTGTGATAACAGCTACTTTTTTACTGAAAAAATTCTAGCAGAAAGAGAATTATGGCTAGATAAATGGAACACGAAAAATGTCTACAGTAGTGAAAGTCATCAAAAAGAAAACTTCTTAGAGAAGCTTAATTTTTCAAGACAAATTGGATGTACACGTCAATCCTGAAATGCAAACGGTCCAGACAGCTAAAAAGTTAAAACGCCTGAAGAGAAAATGGCCAGGTGATTTACCGTCCACAACATAATTTTCACACAAGCTATTTATAATTATTATTTATTATTCTTTTCATTATTTTTATTATTATTTACTCTTTTATTTCTTTTCTTTAATTTCTTTTACACCCTCTTTTTTTCTTGATTTTGATTTTCAATACCATCACTTTTAACTTACAGATTATATAGTAGTAATTTGATTGTTAAAACTAGCAATAATAAAAAAATATATATAAACGCATTATTATATAATACATTAAACTAATGAGATACCAGATGTCTAATATGAAACAACATTTTGAATATTTTTAAAATGTTATTTTCAATTTCTTCGGCATTCATTCGAACTTTCTATGAAACGATAAATCTTCTTGTTATTTTATAATTTAATTATCGTAAATTGGCTGCTATTTGATCTCGAAACAATCAGCCATCTATTGCTTCAGCATTAAATTCATCTTCAACCGAGGACTCAATATTCAAACGAGAAACTTCTTTGTTACTCTGCTAACATTCAAAATTTTCTCTGATGTTTCAATTGTGTAAAACACAGCATGCTCTTATGAAATGGCAAATAAGATGGATGTTTTTTTCATTTTTAAGTGATACAGTTGCTTAAAATTTTGTTTTAATAACTTATGTATGTTCAATAGTACTTCGAGCACTATTATGTTTTTTATTGAAATTTTTCTGGGTCTGTGTGAGATAATGAATATTTCGAAATCGTGTCTTCAAATTTGTTTTCAGCGGGTAGGCTGCGCCTCCTAATAAAATGTCTCGACCACATTTTTTATTCAGATTTAAACACAAGTTTAATCTCCTAAATATTCTGGCATCATGTACTGAACCAGGATATCCAATGGAAACATAAATAAATTTGTTCGGATCATCACAAACACCTCGCATCTGAAAAAAAAAATTAGAACGTGATTGCAAATATTAGTATATGAACAAAAATACCGCGCATTTATGGAACAATATCCTTTCCGGTTTAAAAATTATCTTGAATCCTTTGCAGGTTTGTTTATACATATGTGGCGCATTACTCCGATTACATTAGGAAATCTCTTTTGTGAAAATCCTTTGGCAATCATTAATTTTTGAACTAATACAGCTTAGAAAAGAAGTAATTCTTTGAACTATTTTATGTAGAGAACTTCGAGTGATATCAAAGCGATCACTGACATCCCTGTAGCTGGCACTGTAATGTTCCGCAAACCACAAAAAAGTCTGCACCTAAAATTATATTTAATTATAATCTTCTTTAGAACAACAACAAATTTATGCTGCACCTGATGTAATGCGCTTATTTTTCTATATATTCCATATGTATTTAAATTGTAGATTGTGCTTTCTTCACATCGGTCAAATATTTGCTTACAAACATTTCTGCTCTGTGAGTGTTCCATAAACTGTGCCTCATCATACAATGGAACTACTTTGTCTGCCAAAATAAGATTACTGTGTATAGCCATTGAATAAATTATTGAGTAATCACCAAACGTATTTATTATAGTGATTGATTTATTAATAGTTAAAAATATTACAAAATAATTTAGTAAGAGATTGCATTTTACTTACCAAGATAACCCTTATTTCTTTTAACTTCCACAAACCTTAATAAATTTAGATCATCGTCGTCGTCGTACTTTTTAAAATCGTAAAGAAAATGAAAAGCACTTCTTCTTTAGACTACTTTCTGTACAGTTGCTATTTTGAGGTTGTTGTTTATAATTCTATTTGAAATATACCATGGGTACATTAACCCCCGTTCCCAATTCTTAAGACTGTTTCTTCTGTATAATGAAAATCCGTGTTTTGCTGGCACACAACCCTATAGCTTAATCCCATATGTCCAAATAGATTTTATGATAGGTTTGGAGATAAGAACTTTGTTTTTTGACCACTACTTAGAACTGCAACCTATGAGCCAGCATAAGGATTTAATTTTGTTTTCTATTTGCTTTGCTTTTTTATTGATGTGCGGCATCCAATTTAATTTCTCATCAAGATACAATCCCAGGTATTCGACGGCAGTAGCTTCGGGAATGAATGTCTTTTTCATTATAACTGCTTGAAGGGCAATTGCCTTTCTCAAGAAATTTTTATATAAAGATGGTACTTGAAGTTGGAATGTTATTTGTGTACAGTACGTATAGCATCGGTCGTTATAACAAGTTTGTTTAATTTATTGGGGTAGATTTTGAATGTTCTGACAGAGAAATTTAAGTCATCAGCATTAAGCGCGAAAGGATCGGGAGTTTTTGGAATTCGTCAGAGGTAGCATATCTCTTGTGTGAATACGACAAAGCTGGTGTTTGGCACTAGAAAAAAAAATGAAGGCCTTGTTTGATGTAATCAGTTCTATTGACGTACCTATTGATATTAAAGATCCTAACATTATTGAATTTGTCACGAACCATTCTAGAATTCAGAGGATGTTTGCCATATCGATAAGTAATTCTAACAATACAAACTTTTGTTTTGCTACAGGAATGATGGGCTATTTATAATGCATCTCAAATAGCATAATTAGATTTCGTATTGTCATTCGTCTCAGCCAAAACAACACGATCCGCGCTGGAGAACCCAGCATCGGGTTTGATCATTCCAAACACACAAATACTCGGCGCAAACAATGGTACTGTCCAAATTAAAGGCATCATCAAAAACAGTTTTATCTAAAGACCATTGACCATCTTGACTAGATATGGCACAGGTAAAAACTTGATATCGACAGTTTTTTTTTTTTTTTTATTATTTATTTATTTATAATTAGCAATCAGAATACAGATTCTATAAGCTAATGTGTGATGTATACACAAAATAAAAATTAAATAAAATAATTAAAATAAACAAATAATAAAGATACAAAAATAAAAATTATAAATGAAAACAAAAATATAATTATAAGCAAATTAGGAAAAAAGAAGTACGTTAGGATTGCCTCCATTGAGTTAATCCTAAGTGAAGAGAGTCAGGCAGAGATTACATGGTCAGATCGGCAGGCCATTTTCTTTTCAGTCTTCGGTTTGTGTTTTCTTCCACAAGTGGCTTCAGTAATTTATTGCTATGTGTTGCTATTTTGTTAAGATGCGTGCAGACTTTATCCTTGGTGACGTCTTTAATATATGGTATTTTTAGGTCTTGATGAAGAATATGATTACTTACAAACCATGGAGCGTCGACTAGAGTTCTGAGAATTTTATTTTGCATTCTCTGCATTTTGGCCATATGTGATTTGCTAGCGCATCCCCACAGCTCTATGCGGTAGGTCCACACCGGTTTCAGCACTGCATTGTAGATTAAGATTTTGTTATACAGTGAAAGTTTTGACTTTCTGCCTAAAAGCCAATTTAGCTGTTGCATTTTTAGTTTTAATTGTTGTATTTTATTGTTTATATGGCATCTCCAGGTGAGCTTGGAATCTAAGTGCAGACCTAGGTACTTAATCACGTTGTTTTGGGGAATATCGTCACCGTCAAGCGTTACTCTTGGGCAGCTTTGTTTCCTGAGCGTGAATGTTATATGTTGTGATTTTGTTTGATTAATTTTTATTTTCCAGTTTTTGGACCAATCATTTATTTTATCAAGGTGATATTGCAGTTTAAAAGATGCATCGGTTGGATCTTGTGCAACTGCCAAAACAGCAATATCGACCGCGAACGTGCAGCAGGTAGTGTTTCTCAATGTGGGGAAGTCATTGGTATAAATTAGGTAAAGAAATGGTCCCAAAACACTGCCCTGGGGAGCTCCTGCTTTCATTACTTTTGGCTCAGCTAAAGTATCGCCAACTTTGACTTGAAATTTTCTCCGAGTAAGGTAAGATTCAAAGAAAATCTTGTATGCTGGCAATAGATTTCCAATTTTGTATAGAAGGCCTTCATGCCAAACTTTATCAAAAACTTGGCTTACGTCTAAGAAAGCAGCAGAAGAGTATTTACTGCCTTCAAAAGCTTTATTAATGGTGTCTACTATTCGATGACACTGTTGCGTAGTTGTGTGTCCGCTGTGAAAGCCAAATTGGTGATCAGGAATTAGGTTAGTAGTCCTTGCGATGTTTGCTAGCAGAAGTCTTTCGAATATTTTAGATGTTATTGGAAGCAGACTTATTGGTCTATAAGAATTGACTTTGTTCGGATCTTTTCCTACCTTTGGGATCATTTTTACCGTAGAGGTTTTGAATAATATCGGCCAGTAATTGAGCCTAAGAATTGCGTTAAAGATGTAGGTAAGTAAAATAAATCCTTCTCTGGGGAGTTCTCTAAGCATTATGCTTGAAATTGAATCTATACCCACAGCTTTTTTATTTTTAAGACGTTTAATTTCATTATAAACACTTTTCACGGTGAAGAATCTAGTTTTGTTAAGGTCTGAGGTAGTGTTTTCAGAATTAGGAATATTAAAATTTGACTTGATATCATTAACCGAAAAGACAGATGATAGATAATTAGCAAACAGGTTTGCTTTTTCAGAGTCACTTCTTGCCCAAGAGTCGGAGGCATTTAATCTTATTGGAGGGTGTTTAGTTGCAGGTCTTCTTCTATTAGATAGTGGCTTCCATAAGCTGTTATCAAATCTATTCAATCTAGAAACATAGTTAGTGAAGTTATTATTGTTCATTTCACTAATTTTAGTTCTCAATAAGTTATTCATTCTATTTAGTAGAGTCTTATCCTGTGGCGAGTGAGTGGTTTGCCATCTTTACCTAATCCTACGTTTCTCGGCTATTAGTTTCCTAATCTCTAGCGGTATGTAGGGTCCTTTATTGGTGACGAAATTTTGCGGAGTACAATCCTTGACTGCATTCTTCAAAATTTGTTGAAAGTCGTTTAATGCGCCGTCTATATCGCTTGGGCATTTTAGAGGCATTTTTAAGTATATTTGGTCCTTAATAATATTCTTGTATAACACCCAGTCCGTTTTGTGATTATGAAGTTTGTAACTTGTTTGTGTTTGTTTTAAATTTGAACTCACAGATGCAATGACTGGAGAGTGGTCCGAGCATAGATCGTAATTTGACTTTGACTTCGATGCATTTATTATCAATGCCGCCCGAAATGAAAAAATCGAGTAAGTCAGGTATTCTCGCCGGATCACTAGGCCAATAGGAAGGAGTACCTGTGGATATTGTAACAAAATTGTTATGTTGAGTTACAAAATTAAGTTCTTTTCCTTTTGGATTAGAAATACTAGATCCCCAATTTGGGTGTTTACTATTATAGTCGCCTCCTGCTAAAAATTTGAGCCCCAAAGTGTTAAACAATTCTTGAAACTGCTCCCTTTTGATATTATGTCTTGGAGGGCAATATACAGCGGAGATAGTCAACTCATATGGCAAAGTTTGAACTTTTACAGAAGTCGCTTGAATATAATCTCTGTTGAATTGGTCCATTTCATAATGCGGAATATTATTTTTAATAATAACGGCTGTGCCACCCTGTGGCTTTCCGTTTGGGTGTGGAGTGTGGTAAACGGTGTAAAAAGGAATAGTGAAATGGGAATATTTAGTAAAGTGCGTTTCACTAATTAATAAAATGTCTATTTTATTTATTGACAAAAATATAATTACTTCATTTTTGTGTGCGAGAAGCCCATTGCGTTCCATATTGCTATTCTAAGAAATTTAGCCATTTTTATTTAATTTTGTTATAAGTGTAGATAACATGTTCATAAACATATTATTTTGTTGCATCATTTGTTGAAACATGGATTTGAATTCCGATAAGAACTGCGATAATAGCATTTCTACCTGATTTGTGTACGAAGCCTCTTGTTGTTTGATTACCCGTGAAAAACTAGCATGTTGTGCAAAAACCGGTTTGTTTGTTTTGATTGTGTCGGCGTAGCTTCGTTTTAAAGATACTCTTCTAGGGTCACCCAACTCACCGAACCAGGTAGCAATATTTGATTATTGATATGGCTGGTTGGTGCAGTTAGATTGTTGTTGTTATTATTAACTGACGTCGATCCATATTTGAGTGAATACAATTCTAGATATCGTTTACAGCCTTTATATTTAGACGTGTGGCCTACAGTATTACACACGGCGCAGGTCGGAACCGTATCTTCATCTAGAGGACAATCTTTGAACATGTGAACATCCGGTTGCAGTACCGTTTTGTATGGTTCAATTGTTGGCAACGTCCACATTGGACGATGCGTTTACGGACATTTGGCGGTTCAATTTTAATTATGCTATTTTGGAATTTGTCCACTTTGTAAATGTCTTTGTTGTTAGGTGCTGGTTCAAAGTCTATGAAGAACATATTACGCGGCTGTTTTGTGTGTGGGTTAGGCAGATTCAGAACATTTCTTACCTTGTGACCGTATTCACTAAATACGGTTGTGATTTCTTCTGTTGTGGTTGCATGGTATAGGTATCGAACTACTACTCTAAATGCGCGATCTTCTTTTAATTGATAGGTATGGTGTTCTACATTTGCATCTTTCAGTAATGTGACCATTTGTCGAAAAGTAGCAGAATCAGAGCAATGTATTTTTACAGTTTCGTCCGGCAGAATTTTTGTGTACAATTTGTTTGGAGGAAAAGCTTCTTTGATTGCATTATTCATTAATTTGAAATTATTCACGTTATGAACAAAAATGAGTGGGGGTCGAGTTGATAATGTTTGTGTTTTATCTTGATTTTGTTGATTTAACAACGGATTAAATCTGTTTTGTAGTTTTAAAACAGGTTGGTTTATATCCTTATGTTTACGTCTTTTAGTGTGTGATGGAGTTTGCCATGGAATTTGGTCCTGGTCTATTTCGTGATCGTTTTCTGTAGTTGTCATCGGAGCATTATTAATAGCGTTAGGAATGTTTTGTTGTAACGTTGATTGGTTTGGTTGATTGTGCGTGGGTTGATTGCTGGAAGTACTGCCATGTTCACATTTTCTGGATCATATTCAGTATCATTTAATGTGCGATACGCTTCCGCAATAGGGATTGATAAATTTGTGTGTTCCCCATTAATGGGGAACATAATTTAATGAATTGTACTTATGTTAACCTTAAACTAGTTACACTTATTTTATTTCACTGTGCACTAAACTATTCACAAATGTTATTTCACTTGAATAAATCCGAGACCAATTTATTGTTTGCCGAGAGTTGTTATCGGTTCAACTGCTGAATCGAGAATGATATCGACAGGTAATAGTAATTTTCGGTTCGAGTGAGTTCACAGCAAAGTAGAATTAAATGCGCCAGGTATAGTAATATTTCTTAGGAAGTAATAGAATAGCTTGGAATTATAATAGAAAAGAAATTGAAGAGACGTATTAACTTTTCAGAGGTCGAAGACGAAACGGGATGCTCATGCGTTGAAATAAAAATGTAGGATCTATAGGTATTTTTTCATTGTGTACTTTGCTACTCATACTTGAAAAAAATAGTACTATATTAGCGCGTTTTAATTCAATATTATTAAATGTTTGGCTAGTCATTTTGGTTATAGAAGCAAGTTCCTCTTCACGAGCATTATAACAATTAATTGTGTTATTGTCGATCACTCCGCTAGCTATGGACATAATTTTTTGAATTACTGGAAAAGGATAAAATCACTATTAGTTTCACACGAAAATCACACTTTACATGAGAATTGCTTGCATTCACGTGCTGGTGTGTTGTATCAATTTAAACACGAAAATTTTTAATCTCTTTCGCACACCGTATTTGTTGTATGCATTCCAAACACCTATTTACTGACACTTCTTTGTGTACTTCTTACCTGAGAAACACCTCCATCTGTCTTCATTATAGACTTTATCATTGATTGCTTAATCACCATATCCGTCGAAGTTCCACAATTAAATTTATTAGAACGTCTAACCGTGAAAAATCCTTTTAAAATTTTATGAACAACTCTCTAAATAGTTGTTTATTTGCATCAGGTCTTGTAGATATATCTGCGCAGATTTAGAGCAATAAAAATGTCCTGACGCGTGAAGATAAGGAAGCATTTCTCTAATGCAACTCAAATGAGCTCGCCTATGTCGACAAACGCCGTTTTACATCTTCATCACTATACACAGATCAGCCTGATATATTGAACTATGATGGTTATGAATACTACAATTAACAAGTAACAATTTTTTATCAATGTATTCATTAATGTAATATAATCAATAATTTTCATATTTATGACTCTTTTATAAGAGTTAAGTGTTTAAAATTCAATTCTATAAAATAATGTAGAAATTCAATATTATAATTGTTATTAAACTTGTAATATATTACACCCGAACATGTTTGTATATTACTCTTGTATGGTTCAGCAACATTCAATTCATCATGCTTCAAAACTCTGAGATAATATTTAACAGACTTATTAGGGGGCGTCCATTAATCACGTGAGTGAGTTTTTAAGGATTTTTGAAGTCTCTGAACCACACGCATGTCAAAATTTTCCCACGTTTCATCTATGTTATAGTACTGATGATGGTTCAATATGTTCTGCCGTAGTGATTTCTTTTACTCATCTAAAACTAAAAGAATTGCCTTAGAAGAATTCTCTAATCCAAAGGCTTTTTTTAAATCTGACGTCAAAAATTTACACTTTTGTTATGATATGATCAATTTCTAAATAACCAAATATACTCCTCAACAACATTTGTTGCAAATTCTTTTCAGCAATAGATGTTGGTGTTCTTTTATTTACAGTTTTTAATTACCACCTGATTTATAATTATAACGCTGCATAAGGTGAGATAAAATTCACCTGACAATGTTTTAGTCACAATTTTCAATGGCTGTAGAATCTTCACACAATATTCTAAAATTGCAAAGTGTATTGCTGCGCATAGCGCATCTTTAACCGTCAATATTTTTTTAAATATATTTTCTTAGTAATCTAAGTTGATTTGATTTTGCAATTCTTGCAGAATACATGACGATTTCGCACTATGTTTAAAATGTGCTACAAGAGCTCTAGCTTTTGGGATTGCGGTATTAAGTTTGCATTTTTTTTGTAAATTCAGTGTAAGTTCAACGCACAATAATAATAACTTTATCAAAGATTTGCCGTGATTTTCACCACAAAATCTAAATTTTTTAGCGCAGTATACCATTCTTCTGTACGGCGTTATTGGTTTTTACGATTTTTTATACTGTTTAATCAAAAATATGACTAACTGCTTATGTCGAGTAATTTATTTTGATATATATTCGTTAGCGAAAAAATTAACCTTCGAATAAATTATGACAGCGATTTACAACATGTGGGGCGCGTGGACCCCCTTGCTTGATTACATGCAAGTAATCTACAATTTTCGCTGCAATTTTATCAGGACAAATGTAATAGCATGAATATACTATACTTTTGGTGCATTCAAAATATTTCGTTTTTGCGTTTGTAGCCGAGTGAGCTGTAGGCCTATAAACAAAAGATAAGCACTCGGATCATATCGAATATTCACGTGCTTACTCGAGACTAACTAAAGTAAATAAACAAAAGCTTCCTTTTTATTCTATTATCTATAAATCGAATTAGTTCGTTAGTTGTGCTGGAAATACACGCGTTGATATATAGAAAAAATCATTTCTAAATTATTATTGAGTTAAAATTTATAGCTTTAGTTTTAGCACATTATTAGCCAGGAATTATTGTGAAAAGTAGTGAAAAAGTGATTTTCTTTGATTTGTTATAAAAACCGTTTGTAATGGATAAATACGTGACTGGGTTGAAAAGAAAATTTAATGAAGCAGAAGAAGAGGGTGGTGAAAATAATGGAAATGTACTTCACAAAATAGTAAAACTAAACATAGAAAATATGATCCAATGTACTTATCATTGGGATTTACGTATAAGATCATTAATGGTCAAGAACGGCCAATGTGTTTGCTGTGTATGAATACTTTGGCCTCAGATAGCATGAAACCAAATAAATTAACACGACATCTGGAAAAAGTGCACGCCGATCATGTTGGCAAAACAAAAGAATTTTTCCAAAGAAAATTAGATTCGTCATACAAAGTTTCATATAGAATTGCTAAATGCAAAAAAACCCCATTCAATAGGAGAAACTTTAGTACTACCAGCAGCTATTGACATAATAGTTACGATGTTTGGTGAATCATATGCTGATCAAATTAAAAGCATTCCGCTGGCACATAATACGGTGGGAAGACGAATATCAGATATATCTGATGATCTTTGCGATCAGTTGATAGAAAAAAATAAATTATCTTCTTTCGCGTTGCAAGTAGATGATGCTACCGATGTTGCTAAGGATGCACACTTAATAACATATATAAGATATGTTATGGAAAATGATATTTGAGAAGAGTTGTTATTCTGTAAGGCAATTGATGGCAAAGCTACGGCGAGTAGTATTGAAAATGGTATATATGTAATGGTATGTAAATGGCGGTTTGAGATAATTTGTGCTAAAAAACAAGCTCAACCGTCGCATTAATTTTTTAATGTTGCGTGAAATATTATATCATTTGTTTTTATTAAATTTAAAATTATTTTTTCTTATAATCAATAGTTATGTTTGTATGTATATTTTAGTATGTATATTTTTGTATGTTTATTTTTGTATGTATGTATATTGTGCATTATTTGGTACGAGATTGAATAAATCATAATTTCAATTAAGTATATTTAAATTAAATTGTTAAAAAAATTAGGAGGGGCGCAATATTTTTTTCTTTCAAAAGGGGGGCGCAAGGAAAAAAAGGTTGTAAATCGCTGAATTATGAAGGGATTTGAGCACTATCGTTTGCGCTTGTTACAATTTCATCTATTGTAGCATCATTATTGTGGGCTATTTTACTTATTTGAATTGGAAGGAACAAATATGGCAACATATTTATTATCAACATATTTTTTTAATACTTAAATAGGAATTATAATAAATTCTATTAATGCAAAACGTTCATAAATTTATTAAGCAAAACAAGTAAATAACTATATAACACTTTATAATGCTACAAATCTAATGGTAAATCATTTAATAAATATTTTTTAACTTACAAAACGCAAAAAGTTATGCTAAAAAGTGCAAAGCATTTGCATAATACTTGACTGAAGTTTTCAAAGTACAAAATTTGTCAAAATAGCCTTCCAGGACCAAATTTGGCATCGGAGCTGAGAGTAACAAATCAAAAACTCCCCTTTTGGCTAGAAGGGTTGGTTACAACATCCGACCTAGGTTCACGTAAGGAAGCGGATGAGGAGACACTGCTCGAAAGAGATGTGTGGGTGATCCATATAGCGCACCGTGCGTGGAAACTCCCGGCATCAACGTGCCGCACCCACGGGAGCAAGAGGATGCCAATGAAGGAAGAAGGTGCACGGCCGGAGTGGATGTTTTTTTTCCCGCTCCAATGGTCACAAGCTCTTACAGCAATGGAGGTAGCTGTAAGAGTGACCACCCCTCCACTTCCCAAGGCACCGCTTTCGGAGACGACCTTTTGCTCTGGAGGACCATTTAAATAGACGTCGACGTCGACAAGTGACGTATTTATGGACGTCGAGCAGGATGCGGCCAAAGCCGCTATAGTAAAAGGAGGCAACAAGGTTCCTGGTAATTTTCACCGAGACAGAGTAAACTTTGCACCATCGCCTAGATGTCGTTAAACGCCGATGGAGCGACTTGGCTCCAAAATTGACGAGCTAGCAGAGTATGTCAAAGATAAGAACAATGTTCACAGCAGAATAAAGGAGCTAATCAGGTCGATTAGCACAGAAACTATACAGACCTCTCCCGAGACAACTATTCAGCCGGGTGTAACTCAGACACCAACCCCTAAGACCCAGGAGCAAAGCACAAACAAAAGGCTGCTATCGTCACTTAGCCCCGCCTCTGACCCGGAAACACATCCGCCCAAAAAATCGGCTGTAGAAAATAACTGGACGGAGGTGGCTCGACGAAGTTCAAAAAAGAAAGGGGCACCGGATCCGAAAGTAACCTTGAAGGAAACCGAGAAACCGGAAACCGAAAAAATCGAATCAAATGATAGTGCTAAGCACAGAAACAGCCATCATAGGAAAACACGGAAGAAACATAGAACCAAGGCTGTTCTGGTTCAACCAGCTGAAGGACGAACGTACGCTGATATTCTTAAGAAGATCAAGGAAAAAGTAAACCCGACAGAGACTGGCGTGGATATAAAGTCCATCAAACAGACAAGATATGGAGGTGTATTACTGGAAATGAGTCCCAAGTCCGAAGATAGTGCAGCCTTTGCAGACGTGATAAGCGCAGCAACTGAAAACATAGGAACGGTGAAAACACTGACACCGCTGACGACGATAGAGATTCTTGACCTTGATGGTGTCTCTACCGAAAACGATGTCCGCAACGCATTCAATCGGAACTCTACGACAAAACTGGAAATTCGACAAGTGAACTTGACCAAAGTAATATCAAGAGGACAACGAGCGGCCTTTTGTGAGATAAATGAGGCTAATGCAACCTAAGCCCTAAATAGGGCTCGCATAAGAATTGGGTGGGTCACCTGTCGCATTCGCCCAGTTGTTAAAGTAGCCCGCTGCTTTAGATGCCTCGGTTTCGGACACCAAACGCATAAATGCGGGGGACCAGACAGAAGCAAGTATCGCTACAAATGCGGCGGGGAAAATCACAAGTCTGTAGACTGCACGGAAAAGCCAAAGTGCTTTCTACGTACAGTAGACAAAGAGGACCAGAACAGCGGGAGCCATGTTGCTGGATCCGGTACCTGTAAGGCATTCCGTGTAGCACTTGCCGAAGCCACGAGAGAACAGAAATGACACGATTTGTACAAGGTAATCTGAATAGATGTGCCTTGGCGCCAATACTACTGCGTCAACGTATCTTTGAAGATAAGATCGATATCTGCCTTATCTGCGAGCAATATATGAATATTCAGGATAAAACATGGTTCGCAGATAAATATGGCACGGCGGCAATATGGATCACAAACTCGAAGAAAATCACCGTCAATGACAACGGAAGCGGCGAGGGTTTCGTCTGGATCAAGACTCCCCCGACCTACTGTGTGAGCGTCTACCTTTCACCAAATGAGGGGATTAGCGTATTTCGCCAGAAAATGGCAAGCATAGAAGACACTCTCGGCAAGCGTAGCTGATGATTTCAACGCAAAATCTGCTGAATGGGGCGCCGAATACTCGGACACCAGATGAAATGAAGTGGCAGACTTTGCTGCAATATTGGACCTTACTGTGCTAAATATTGGGAGTATTACAACTTTTAGAAGACCAGGATATCAGGAATCTATCCTCGACATAACATTGGTGACTCCAAGGATAGCGAACATGATTGCAGACTGGACTGTATCTGAAGAGTATAGTGGCAGTGATCATCAGCATGTGACATTTAGTATTGGATCTGGTCCGACTCGACCATGCGTCTTTTACAAACGGAAGTGGAATGCTAAGAAGCTTGACCCTAAAGCGTTGCGAACAGCTCTCGAGCAAAACGCATCTACTCTTCAAGTTTATCCAACACTAAGTATCCGCAGAGAGACGGAAGAAACAGTCCGTCACACGATAAAATGGGTATACAGAACTTTTACCTATTTATGCTCTACCGGGAAAAATTCTAATACTAAAATATATTTAACTACATTGAAATCTAAAGCAATGGCTTTAAAAATATACCACTTCAACGACTTGAACTTTTAGCAAATCTTATACAGAAAGAAAAACGCGCATTAAACTTCACATTTGATAAGAAATATTATTTGAATAACTATACGGTTACTTTATTTCTTATAAAACCTCATCTATCATACAAGCGGAAAGCCTTGGTAACCGATAAAGTAGACAAAATAGAAACAAATTGTAATATAAACTTTTTGGCTTCTAATACTGCAGTTAATCTAAACTTACGATTTCCATTGCGGTTACGAAAATCTTTCGATACAAACGACTGTTTAAGTTTTAAAATTCCAATAACAATAATGGAATGTGGAATTATCTTGATTGATTGTTGTATCACTAAAGCTCTTTATATTGAACAGACTTTTTATTTGACTGCAAAATACTTTGTGGCTACACAAAAATGGTCCATTACGCAAAGTTGCAAAATTTACAAAATATATTCAAAAAACTGTTCAAATTTTGTTGACGCAGCATCAAACTTAAAACGATTTCATATGATATTACAACATAAATCAATTAACACAAGGGCAACAAAAAATTTAGCAATTAAACTTTTAATAAATATCAAAGACCCTTCATTTCGAAACTATGGATTTATTATCTATTTATCTATTAAATCTCATAAAGCACGTTAAAATGAGATATCGGAAACACTTACATAACATACCAACATCCTTATGAATAATTTTACTTAAACACACTTTAACGCAGATAGACAAAATTCTAAACCTGAATCTCCTTTGATTCCAATCCTAAT
Source organism: Ctenocephalides felis (assembly GCF_003426905.1). Classification (NCBI taxonomy): domain Eukaryota; kingdom Metazoa; phylum Arthropoda; class Insecta; order Siphonaptera; family Pulicidae; genus Ctenocephalides; species Ctenocephalides felis. The sequence goes on from NW_020538354.1 coordinate 37,494, forward strand.
TACTAATCCTTAACAATTCACTTTCCAATTGGAAATTCTTTAACCTTTATACCTAACCCACTATTGCTTAAAATACCTGTCAAGAGACACTTCCGGATCCACGACTGCAGGGATCAACCTTTTGAAAGCATGCAACGAGATCATGATTGCATATGCAATTATTATATCTAATTAGAATCTTTCAACCCTTGAACTGGCACTTGAGACGCGTTCCAGCAAACTATCCTGGGGAAGGAAGGTACTGTGTGTGTTGTGACCAATAAAACAAACAATAGTGTGGTGAATTGTGCAACAATTCTATGAATGCTATTATCACCTCATGTAACGCCTCTATGCCACGACCACGAAAAACAGGGTGTACACAGTCCAGCATATTGGTGGTCATCAGAGATAGCAGAACTGCGGAAAAGATGCCACGCACTACGTTGCCGCGCCACAAGAGCTGCAAAACGCTCTCCCTACCAAGATTTGTATACAAACGAAAACAAACAGGCAAAAAAGACCCTAAATAAAGCCAGAAAATCAGCTAAAGCCGGATTGTGGAAGGAGATTTGCAATGATCAACGGAAACAGCAAGAGAAACATGGCGTGGTAGTTTTGAAGCTCGTAAAATGTGACTCCTCGTCACATTCGATGTAAAAAACGCCTTTAACAGTGCGAATTGGGAGGATATTTTAAACGCCCTAGAGCATAATTATGACATGAAGCCAGAGAATCTAGGACTAATAGACGACTACCTTGATGAGAGAAAGTTGATAGTGGAAACGACGGAAGGTCCTCAAGAACACGAGGTTACAGCTGGTGTACCTCAAGGCTCAATCTTAGGAGCCGATCTGTGGAACGCTGTCTACGACGAGCTCCTGGATATCCCCTCGCCGAAGCAGGTGAAACTCACGGGCTTTGCGGATGACGTTGCAGCTACAACCGTAGTGGACACCACTAAGGAGGCTAAACTACTCGTTCGAGAGACCGTCGATACTATATAGACCTGGCTTGAGAAACACCACCTAAAACTCGCCAAACAGAAAACGGAGATGGTTGTCTTGACCCGACAAAAATGGTTTCCAAAACCATTCGCTGTAGACATAGGAGAGACAACTTTGACGTCGACAAGGGCCTTGCGCTACTTGGGAGTAATAATATATGAGAAGTTATCCTTCCGTGAACATGTCGATAATGCATGCATAAAAGCTAGCAAGACAGTATCCAACTTGTCAAGGATACTGGCTAACTGCTTGGGACCACGAACCCTAAAACGACGAGTCCTGCTTGAGGTAGTCCATTCTGTGCTGCTATACGGAGCAAAACATATCGGCGCAAAATAGCGTCAGTGCAAAGACGAGGAGCTCTAAGAGTTACCTGTGCCTATCGCACGGTCTCTGAAGCAGCTGTAATGGTAATAGCAGAAGCCATACCAATTGACTTGCTAGCATTCGAGAGAGTAAAATTTTACGACGCTAAAATAAGTGGCGACAGCTCCAAAGAAACAAGGTTAAGAATAAAAAAAGAAACTTTACAAGAGTGGCAAAATCCGTGGACGTCAGGGCAGATAGACGAAAAATAGCGTCTGATTCCGGAAATTAGCGTCTGGCTCTCTCGACAATACGGGGACACAGATTTCTTTCTGACCTAGCTACTGACAGGACATGGACAGTTTAATGCCTATCTTTTTAAGATGGGCTTGCATAGCACGCCAATGTGCAAATATTGTCCAGATAAAATCGACGACGCTGAGCACACGTTCTTTGAATGTGCTCGGTGGAAGGACTATCGTAACAACGCCGAGCACATTATAGGCACCAGGCTGACCCCCCCCCACAAGTCTTGTGACCTACATGATAAAAGAAGAAGAAAACTGGTCAGCTGTAGCAGCTTATGCACAGCATCTTTTGAAGGATAAAACCGGAGAAAGGAACCAGTAGTCGAAAGCAGGCGTCGCAAGACGCAGCACGGACTGGATTGATGTAATGCTAACGCGGTTCTAGTCCTCTCTGTACCATCTGCGGGGAGAGGGGAGAGGAGTGTTTTTTTTTAGTGGGTAAAAATCTCCACACTGCCGTCCGTCGTTGTCTGCTGTAGGATGGACAGTGGAGTACCAACGATGGCGGTGTCTCATGAAGAATTTTTTTCGCACCTCTATAAAAAAAACACACACACACATACATACATCCATTTTTTCTAAGGTATGCCAAAATGTTTAGAAGGTTTTGAAACGTATAAATATATAAAAATTTTCATTTTCGAATTTTTTGCGATTACTATAACTTACCCTACGGGAAGTTAAAAATGTATAAAGTTAAATAGATAATACATAAATAAATAAATATGTATAAATAAATGTATACAATTCATTTTGAAAATATTCTAATCGATTCGCAGCATACTTTTATATTATGAATCTCAATCTTTTATATTTAATCAACTTCCCGTAGTGTAGTTATAGTAATGGGCCGATAATCGAAAATATTTTTTTTTGCATTTCTCGACGTTTTGTAGGTTTCTGAACATTTTGGCATACCTCAGAAAAAATGGATCTGTGTGTGTTTTGTACGTCCGCATTTTTTCGTCCACGTTTTCAGGCGTATGGATCAACCGATTTGAATGGTTCAAAAACATTCGATTCCTATTGATAGGGAGATGTGCTGATTAGTTTTTGGCAAAGGCAGGTCCAGCCGTTTCGGAGATACGGAGCAAAAAGTTCAGGATATAGAAATCAAGTTTTTGAGAGATCGGAGCATCGCTTTTGAATGATCCAAAAAACATTCAATTCGTAATAACGGGGAGAAGTGATGATTAATTTTTGACAAAGGCAGGTCCAGAGCTAAATGTACAAAAAAATGGCAGTTTTTGAGAGAACTAAGCGTCTGATTTAAATGATTCAAAAAACTTTCAGCTTGTTTCAACAAAATAATTGCTTTCAGAAAAAAATTTTGTTTCTGATTTTTTTTCCAAAAATATATTTGTAATTTTGCAGGATAAGCATAGTCTAAGCGCCACTCTGTTACAAATGTTTGCCCAATTGCGTTTAGACTGTTTATTTACTGGGGCACCTTTCCAATTTTGTGAAAACTATTGAAAAATGTGAAAATATCTACAACTCTTGAAAATATGTTACAACATCCGACCTAGGTTCACGTAAGGAAGCGGATGAGGAGACACTGCTCGAAAGAGATGTGTGGGTGATCCATATAGCACACCGTGCGTGGAAACTCCCGGCATCAACGTGCCGCACCCACGGGAGCAAGAGGATGCCAATGAAGGAAGAAGGTGCACGGCCGGAATGGATGTTTTTTTTCCCGCTCCAATGGTCACAAGCTCTTACAGCAATGGAGGTAGCTGTAAGAGTGACCACCCCTCCACTTCCCAAGGCACCGCTTTCGGAGACGACCTTTTGCTCTGGAGGACCATTTAAATAGACGTCGACGTCGACAAGTGACGTATTTATGGACGTCGAGCAGGATGCGGCCAAAGCCGCTATAGTAAAAGGAGGCAACAAGGTTCCTGGTAATTTTCACCGAGACAGAGTAAACTTTGCACCATCGCCTAGATGTCGTTAAACGCCGATGGAGCGACTTGGCTCCAAAATTGACGAGCTAGCAGAGTATGTCAAAGATAAGAACAATGTTCACAGCAGAATAAAGGAGCTAATCAGGTCGATTAGCACAGAAACTATACAGACCTCTCCCGAGACAACTATTCAGCCGGGTGTAACTCAGACACCAACCCCTAAGACCCAGGAGCAAAGCACAAACAAAAGGCTGCTATCGTCACTTAGCCCCGCCTCTGACCCGGAAACACATCCGCCCAAAAAATCGGCTGTAGAAAATAACTGGACGGAGGTGGCTCGACGAAGTTCAAAAAAGAAAGGGGCACCGGATCCGAAAGTAACCTTGAAGGAAACCGAGAAACCGGAAACCGAAAAAATCGAATCAAATGATAGTGCTAAGCACAGAAACAGCCATCATAGGAAAACACGGAAGAAACATAGAACCAAGGCTGTTCTGGTTCAACCAGCTGAAGGACGAACGTACGCTGATATTCTTAAGAAGATCAAGGAAAAAGTAAACCCGACAGAGACTGGCGTGGATATAAAGTCCATCAAACAGACAAGATATGGAGGTGTATTACTGGAAATGAGTCCCAAGTCCGAAGATAGTGCAGCCTTTGCAGACGTGATAAGCGCAGCAACTGAAAACATAGGAACGGTGAAAACACTGACACCGCTGACGACGATAGAGATTCTTGACCTTGATGGTGTCTCTACCGAAAACTATGTCCGCAACGCATTCAATCGGAACTCTACGACAAAACTGGAAATTCGACAAGTGAACTTGACCAAAGTAATATCAAGAGGACAACGAGCGGCCTTTTGTGAGATAAATGAGGCTAATGCAACCTAAGCCCTAAATAGGGCTCGCATAAGAATTGGGTGGGTCACCTGTCGCATTCGCCCAGTTGTTAAAGTAGCCCGCTGCTTTAGATGCCTCGGTTTCGGACACCAAACGCATAAATGCGGGGGACCAGACAGAAGCAAGTATCGCTACAAATGCGGCGGGGAAAATCACAAGTCTGTAGACTGCACGGAAAAGCCAAAGTGCTTTCTACGTACAGTAGACAAAGAGGACCAGAACAGCGGGAGCCATGTTGCTGGATCCGGTACCTGTAAGGCATTCCGTGTAGCACTTGCCGAAGCCACGAGAGAACAGAAATGACACGATTTGTACAAGGTAATCTGAATAGATGTGCCTTGGCGCCAATACTACTGCGTCAACGTATCTTTGAAGATAAGATCGATATCTGCCTTATCTGCGAGCAATATATGAATATTCAGGATAAATCATGGTTCGCAGATAAATATGGCACGGCGGCAATATGGATCACAAACTCGAAGAAAATCACCGTCAATGACAACGGAAGCGGCGAGGGTTTCGTCTGGATCAAGACTCCCCCGACCTACTGTGTGAGCGTCTACCTTTCACCAAATGAGGGGATTAGCGTATTTCGCCAGAGAATGGCAAGCATAGAAGACACTCTCGGCAAGCGTAGCTGATGATTTCAACGCAAAATCTGCTGAATGGGGCGCCGAATACTCGGACACCAGATGAAATGAAGTGGCAGACTTTGCTGCAATATTGGACCTTACTGTGCTAAATATTGGGAGTATTACAACTTTTAGAAGACCAGGATATCAGGAATCTATCCTCGACATAACATTGGTGACTCCAAGGATAGCGAACATGATTGCAGACTGGACTGTATCTGAAGAGTATAGTGGCAGTGATCATCAGCATGTGACATTTAGTATTGGATCTGGTCCGACTCGACCATGCGTCTTTTACAAACGGAGGTGGAATGCTAAGAAGCTTGACCCTAAAGCGTTGCGAACAGCTCTCGAGCAAAACGCATCTACTCTTCAAGTTTATCCAACACTAAGTATCCGCAGAGAGACGGAAGAAACAGTCCTTAGAACTATGAATGCTATTATCACCTCATGTAACGCCTCTATGCCACGACCACGAAAAACAGGGTGTACACAGTCCAGCATATTGGTGGTCATCAGAGATAGCAGAACTGCGGAAAAGATGCCACGCACTACGTTGCCGCGCCACAAGAGCTGCAAAACGCTCTCCCTACCAAGATTTGTATACAAACGAAAACAAACAGGCAAAAAAGACCCTAAATAAAGCCAGAAAATCAGCTAAAGCCGGATTGTGGAAGGAGATTTGCAATGATCAACGGAAACAGCAAGAGAAACATGGCGTGGTAGTTTTGAAGCTCGTAAAATGTGACTCCTCGTCACATTCGATGTAAAAAACGCCTTTAACAGTGCGAATTGGGAGGATATTTTAAACGCCCTAGAGCATAATTTTGACATGAAGCCAGAGAATCTAGGACTAATAGACGACTACCTTGATGAGAGAAAGTTGATAGTGGAAACGACGGAAGGTCCTCAAGAACACGAGGTTACAGCTGGTGTACCTCAAGGCTCAATCTTAGGAGCCGATCTGTGGAACGCTGTCTACGACGAGCTCCTGGATATCCCCTCGCCGAAGCAGGTGAAACTCACGGGCTTTGCGGATGACGTTGCAGCTACAACCGTAGTGGACACCACTAAGGAGGCTAAACTACTCGTTCGAGAGACCGTCGATACTATATAGACCTGGCTTGAGAAAAACCACCTAAAACTCGCCAAACAGAAAACGGAGATGGTTGTCTTGACCCGACAAAAATGGTTTCCAAAACCATTCGCTGTAGACATAGGAGAGACAACTTTGACGTCGACAAGGGCCTTGCGCTACTTGGGAGTAATAATATATGAGAAGTTATCCTTCCGTGAACATGTCGATAATGCATGCATAAAAGCTAGCAAGACAGTATCCAACTTGTCAAGGATACTGGCTAACTGCTTGGGACCACGAACCCTAAAACGACGAGTCCTGCTTGAGGTAGTCCATTCTGTGCTGCTATACGGAGCAAAACATATCGGCGCAAAATAGCGTCAGTGCAAAGACGAGGAGCTCTAAGAGTTACCTGTGCCTATCGCACGGTCTCTGAAGCAGCTGTAAATGGTAATAGCAGAAGCCATACCAATTGACTTGCTAGCATTCGAGAGAGTAAAATTTTACGACGCTAAAATAAGTGGCGACAGCTCCAAAGAAACAAGGTTAAGAATAAAAAAAGAAACTTTACAAGAATGGCAAAATCCGTGAACGTCAGGAGAGACGGGCAGATAGACGAAAAATAGCGTCTGATTCCGGAAATTAGCGTCTGGCTCTCTCGACAATACGGGGACACAGATTTCTTTCTGACCTAGCTACTGACAGGACATGGACAGTTTAATGCCTATCTTTTTAAGATGGGCTTGCATAGCACGCCAATGTGCAAATATTGTCCAGATAAAATCGACGACGCTGAGCACACGTTCTTTGAATGTGCTCGGTGGAAGGACTATCGTAACAACGCCGAGCACATTATAGGCACCAGGCTGACCCCCCCCCCCCACAAGTCTTGTGACCTACATGATAAAAGAAGAAGAAAACTGGTCAGCTGTAGCAGCTTATGCACAGCATCTTTTGAAGGATAAAACCGGAGAAAGGAACCAGTAGTCGAAAGCAGGCGTCGCAAGACGCAGCACGGACTGGATTGATGTAATGCTAACGCGGTTCTAGTCCTCTCCGTACCATCTGCGGGGAGAGGGGAGAGGAGTGTTTTTTTTTTTAGTGGGTAAAAATCTCCACACTGCCGTCCGTCGTTGTCTGCTGTAGGATGGACAGCGGAGTACCAACGATGGCGGTGTCTCATGAAGATTTTTTTTTTCGCACCTCTATAAAAAAAACACACACACACATACATACATCCATTTTTTCTAAGGTATGCCAAAATGTTTAGAAGGTTTTGAAACGTATAAATATATAAAAATTTTCATTTTCGAATTTTTTGCGATTACTATAACTTACCCTACGGGAAGTTAAAAATGTATAAAGTTAAATAGATAATACATAAATAAATAAATATGTATAAATAAATGTATACAATTCATTTTGAAAATATTCTAATCGATTCGCAGCATACTTTTATATTATGAATCTCAATCTTTTATATTTAATCAACTTCCCGTAGTGTAGTTATAGTAATGGGCCGATAATCGAAAATAATTTTTTTTTGCATTTCTCGACGTTTTGTAGGTTTCTGAACATTTTGGCATACCTCAGAAAAAATGGATCTGTGTGTGTTTTGTACGTCCGCATTTTTTCGTCCACGTTTTCAGGCGTATGGATCAACCGATTTGAATGGTTCAAAAACATTCGATTCCTATTGATAGGGAGATGTGCTGATTAGTTTTTGGCAAAGGCAGGTCCAGCCGTTTCGGAGATACGGAGCAAAAAGTTCAGGATATAGAAATCAAGTTTTTGAGAGATCGGAGCATCGCTTTTGAATGATCCAAAAAACATTCAATTCGTAATAACGGGGAGAAGTGATGATTAATTTTTGACAAAGGCAGGTCCAGAGCTAAATGTACAAAAAAATGGCAGTTTTTGAGAAAACTAAGCGTCTGATTTAAATGATTCAAAAAACTTTCAGCTTGTTTCAACAAAATAATTGCTTTCAGAAAAAAATTTTGTTTCTGATTTTTTTTCCAAAAATATATTTGTAATTTTGCAGGATAAGCATAGTCTAAGCGCCACTCTGTTACAAATGTTTGCCCAATTGCGTTTAGACTGTTTATTTACTGGGGCACCTTTCCAATTTTGTGAAAACTATTGAAAAATGTGAAAATGCCGCCAAGCTAAGCACAGTATAAGTGAAGATGTCGTACAGAATTATTTGCAAATGCGTTTAGACTGTGACTATACGGGAGCACTTTTTCAATTTCTTGTAAATTAGGCAACTATTTTTTTTTTAAATTGAATTCGAATGGAAATAACGATTGTTAATGTTCTTTCTGGAGATAATTTGACTTTTATGATTTACATTTGATTTGCTCAGATATAACAAGATAGCAAAAATAATGAAAATTACAGTATTTGTAATAATATATTTGAAACCTTTAAAATTTCTCGAATATCTCATTACGGTACGGAAAGTTCCAGCAATCGACCTTATGGCACGATGCCATCCACCACTAGTTTAATTTTTTATATTACTTCTTATTTTCGTACATATTTAATAAAGTACATAGTAAAGTAACGTTTGAATTCAACGTTCAAACTAATAACTTTCACGTTTCACGCAAACACTATATTTTTACACATATGTTTGCAATAATAGTGGAATCGATAGTCGGCAACACAAAGATTTTGAGCGACAATAAAATTCTCGTCCTTTCTTAACTTCTGACAAAATTTTGTAAAGGTTTTGTGTATTGCATGCAATAATACATACACATATTCTTCAAAAATAACATTTTAGAGACCTTGCTTACAGCTGATCGATGATACGTTTTTTTCAGGTCTTTTATCTATATATAAAAATACATTCTCAGTGACAAAGAGAAACTTTTATGAATTTATTAGAAATGTTTTCAATTCATGCTTAAAAAAAGATAATATTCAAAAACCAATAGTTTTGGTTTTAGATAGTCATTTTTCTCATTTGTCTTTTTATCTGTGCAAATTATGGTAAGAAATTGGAATTATTTTGGTTACCTTATTGCCTGGTACCACTTACATTTTACAATCTGTGGAATAAAAATGTTTATTCTTGGCGAATGTAAAATAACGCGACTCATCTAAAAAGAAAAGACTTGGAACTAATTGTTAAACAATTTATTGGTGAGGTACTAAATCAAGACACACATGAGAAATAGTTTCCGCAAATACGGACATATCCTTTTTATATAAACGCCATCGATTACAGTCGGCTAGTAAAAACTTTTGTACCATTATCTAACTAGGATTTACCAGAAATTTGGTAATCAAAAACCAAAACTCGTTTGCTGGAGAATGGAATAGTGATAACTTTTGGGCAAACATAAGAGAAATTTACCCAAATTGTTGTACTCGTATTGTAGCTTCTCCCTTTGGTCTTGGATGATTCTACCATACATGCAACTGATTGTACTCTTTTAGGCATTACGTTGTATTGGGGGCTTAACAAATGACCTCCAGCTTAGATTTAATTTTAAAAACCCTCACGCACAACTATCCCAACACAGTATTCGTTCAGACGTTGAGCTGTTAACATCGGTGAATAAATAATCATTACATAAATATCAAAAAGCACTAATATTTTATCTACCTGTCCAGCAACCTGTGTTAGTGTCTGCATTGTGTACAAATAGATACCGTTAAACACGTGTCCCCTTGCCGGGGGCACGCAGTGTCGTATAAACATTGTGTATTTTATGTTAATATAAGTGGTTATTAAGTAAATTAACCGCATTTTTGCTGTGTTAATTAATTTATTGTCTTCATGGAGTCCGATACCGGACAATTAAAGGGCCGTCCGCCCGATAAAAATCCTCCTACATGTTCGGAAATTGGCGTGACTGTTGCAAATGCAATGAATGTGTACTATGTCGGAAATGAAAATAATACAGATTTACGTAATTCAAATAATGAGGAGAGCATAATAAGAAGTGATTATATTCCAATGCAAATTAATAGTGCTGAAACGGTGATTGAAGAGTCAATTCGAATTGAAGATTCGATTAATATGGTTAATGTGTGTGACAAAAGCAATGAAGCACAAAATATTGAAATGACTGAGCAAGTACCTGGTGATGAGAATTCTAATCGAATTAACGTTGATGAAATTCATCTACCGAATCGTTTTGATATGTGTGATACTGGACCTTTTTACATTTACGTAGAATCTTTAAGTAAAAACATTGGACGTTTACACCCAATGGCTCTCGGAAAATTACTACACAGATCACGATCGATTCCAAAAGAAGATTTGTTGGAGATTATCGTGATTGGTAACAATAAAGTCAAACTAGTTCTTAGGAACGGTAAAACTGCAAATAGCCTTCTTGACGATAGTTTTTTTACTGATAATAAATTGAAAGCTTACATTCCTAAATACCTATTAATTAGGGAAGGTATAATCTTTGATGTAGACATTAATCTCACTGCAGAAGAAATATTAGAAGAGATAGAATCAGTTATTCCGATCATAGATGTAAAGTGTTTTGTACCAAAAAACATCAACAGGCGCAGAATTAACTCGCAATGCGTGAAATTATCTTTCAGAGGTTCAACTCTGCCGGATAAGGTAGGCATACATTCTGTTAAATGCCCAGTCAGCCCATTTATTAAAAAAATTACCCAATGCCACAAATGTTGGCGATTTGGCCACGTTCGGGAAAAATGCCGGAAAGACCTAACGTGTCCCAAATGTGCAGGTCCTCATATTAAAGACGTATGTATAGAAGATAACAACTATCTATGCTGCCTGTGCAAAGATAACCACGAGGCTTATAATAAAGATTGCAGAATATATAAAAGATATAAAAATATTAATGAATTAATGGCAACACAGAATTTATCTTTCTACGAAGCAAAAAAAAATCTTTGATAACGATAAATACTCGAGAACAGTTAGAGTCAACCTTAGCAGCTTGAATAAAGATAAAGATTTCCCTCCAATGAAAATCAAGAACTCTAACCAGAGTGGGGCTTTAATAAACAATAAATTCATGGTTCTATCAGACCTGGAAGAGGAGGAAGACCAAGGTAATATTGCAAACTTCCAGACATTTAATAAACCTAAAAGGATTCATGTTCCACCCTCAACCAAGAGAGAAAAGAATGGGGCTGTAATCGGACATAGCATAAAACCTGTTTATAAAGAAAATATGGCTGACAAGGGAAACTTTATAAACCCTAGAAAAAGAGTAAAAAATAAATCAGATTCTGATTCTGAAAATGAAGTAAAATCCAATAGGAAAAATGAAGATCCTAACACATCAGGTGGCCTATATCACTTCATTAGGCTGCTAAAGGACGTCTATAATCCAAATGATCCCGTATTAAAAAATTTGTTAAGTGATGTTTTTCTCAAAATGGTAAAAATTAAACACAAAATAGATCCTGCAAGTTTAAAAAAGAAAAAATCTAATAAGGATTTACCTGTGAGTTCAGAAAAATAAATCAATCAGTACTCCTTTCATTATGAAACAAATAAACATTTTACAATATAACTGTAGATCAATGTTAGCAAACAAGAGTAGTATAGAACATTATATGTGGTCGCATAAAATTCATGTGGCAGGCCTGTCCGAAACCTGGCTTAAAGAAGGTCACAAATATTTTGTCAAAGGTTATCGGATTTTCCGAGAAGACAGAGTTGACGGTTATGGCGGTACTGCCATTCTAGTCAAAGACAACATATTATGCGAGAAAATTAACCACCCATTTCAGTGCCATCTTATCCAAATGTGTGCAGTGATTTTAAAATTAGAAAACCCGGTATGTATTATTTCAATCTATTGTGCGCCGAACTCTAAGGAATATTTCAAGAATATTAAGGATTTAATTGAAACTACCTCCATTCCTATACTCATAATAGGGGATTTTAACTGCAAAAATTTAGCTTGGGGCAGTAACTCCATTGACAGAGGAGGCGAGATTCTATACAACATTATTGAAGACCTAAACCTCACCATAATGAATGATGGAAGACCAACCACTATCAGCACGGCAAGTAGGAAAGGAACGCCAATAGATCTCACTTTTTGCTCTAATAATTTATATGACAAAATCCAGTGGGACATTTATGCGGGCAGCTTAGGATCTGACCATTTGCCGATTAACATTACGTTAAAGACCAATTTTAATGGAAAAGACTATATATATCCCTCTAGAAAATGGAATACTAAAGAGGCCAATTGGAATAATTACGCATGGGAAATAGAAGATAAGTTGAAAAAAGTGGTACTCCATGAGGATCATAAGTCTAAATATGATGCCATTATCGAGACTATAAACGAAGCAGCTGGTAAACACTTCAAGGAACGTAAAACAGTGGCAATTAAACAATTTAAACCCGCTATCTGGTGGGACGAAGAATGTGAAAATCAGATCAGGCAAAGAAAAATAGCGTACAAAAAGATGATAGACGAGTTTTCTTATAACAATTTTATTGAGTATCAAAAAATAAATGCTATTACAAAGAAAATTCTCAAATCCAAAAAGAGAAAAAAGTGGATGGATTTTACAAACTCACTCAATAGTAATATTAATACATCAAAGCTTTGGAATATAGTTAAAATTTTTAACAACAAAAATAATAGAAACTCATCTAAGCATCCCGTCTGTAGCTCATTCTTCGAAGACATGCTAAAAATGTTCGTTCCAGACTTTGTCTCCAATGAAATCAATCTGAATTTTGCAAATAATCGCGAAAAAGGTCCCGTTGACTTAAATTCTCCCATCAGACTTTACGAATTAGATAATATATTGAAAAATAAAAAAGACAGCGTGCCAGGTATGGATAATATCTCTTACATTATGCTAAAGAAGAGCCCCATAGCATTAAAATGTTTAATCATAGAAGTATTTAATTCAATTCTTTCTACATGCTGGATTCCAGAGGATTGGAAAAAAATTATAATTATTCCCATCTTGAAACCGAATAAAGATCCATTGTCGATAGAATCCTTTATTATCATGCTTGAACAAGACATTTGAAGCCATCGTCAAGAATAGACTGGAGTGGTATTTAGAAAATAAGTCTCTTTTCAATCATAACCAATTTGGCTTTAGAAGAGGTCAAGGCACAAATGACCTCTTAAGTACCTTATCCAATGACATTCATATATCCAATTCAAATAATAGATACCTGCTACTGTTAGCGACGGACATACACAAAGCTTACGATAATGTTGATCATAGCATTTTACTTAACAGACTTAAGAAGTTGAATATTCCCCATAATATTATAAAAGTGATAATTCTTTTACTAACGAATAGGTTGCTATATGTAAAATACAAAAATAAATTAATAGGTCCCAGAGTAGCTCTAACAGGCTTACCACAAGGATCGATTTTGAGTCCATTATTATTTAATATTTACATGTCGGATTTTTCTGCAGGAACCCAAGACGATGTTAGGAAACTACAGTATGCTGATGATTTATTTTTGTATATTTCTTGCAACTCGCTTGAGGAATGCATTCACAAAATGAAGCGGTCGATCACAGGTGTCTCAAAATGGATGAGGTCCAACCACCTAAACCTTTCCTTGATCAAAACAAAGGGCATCCTGTTCACTAGGCACAGAAAATTCCTTTACCCTCAAGAAATCAATATGGGAAATTGGAACTGTAAGATATACGATAGTCTGAAAAGTTTAGGGGTTATCTTTGATAAAAAGATGACCTTCCGGGCGCACGTAGAAGAGGTGGTCAAAAAATGTGAAGTAGGTAAGAACATCATTAGAAGATTGGTTGGAACTGACTGGGGAGCCCACCCAAGTTCATGTTTGGCTATCTACAAATCCATAATTAGATCTCATATTGATTACGGATACATCATTTACGGAGGAATCTCAACTAATATACAAGGAATGTTAGATAAGGCTCAACTCTCGGCTTTAAGATTGTGTTTGGGAACTATAAGGTCAACTCCTCGCATTGCCGTTTTAGCGGAAGCCGGGGAAGCTCCATTGAATATTAGGAAACAAATATTAACCAATAGATTTTTAATTAAAAAACTCAACTCGGATTCAGCTCGAATCCCGAAGCAATTGGAAGATTTAGCTGTTCTGCATTTTAGAGCAAACTATTGGAGAAACAGACCTACACCTCCGTTAATAACTGGTTTTTATAATTTGAAACCTTTAGAAGATCTAATAATTACAAATGACAAACTTCCGTATCATAGTCATTCTTGGAAATACTCATTTCCCAAGAAATATATAGGGTTGAATGATTTCAATTATACGACACATTATTCTAACAAAAATATAATAAACTGGGAGTTTGACAATTGGTTAGATACGGAATGGAAAGATTTTACGGTTATCTACACTGACGGTTCCAAGTTTGAAAACAAAGTTGGATGTGCTGTGTATGTGCCTAATAGAGATAAACATTTACAATTCAATTTACCGGGTTTTGCCTCAGTCTTTTCGGCAGAACTTACAGGTATTAATGCTGCCTTAGACTTCGTTATACAAGAAAAGACTTCAAAAACCATAATCCTAACTGACAGTAAATCTGCACTTCTGGCTCTAAACCATCCTAAACAAAATTGCAATTTTTTAATATTTGACACTATCCACAAAATAGAAAGCATCTTAGCAAATAAATATGAGTTCAAATTAATATGGATAAAAGGGCATTCCAACATTCGTGGAAACGAATATGTGGATGGACTTGCAAAAGAAGCCTGTTTATCAGATTTTCCTTCAAGAAAGGCTCCTGCGACTGATCTTAAAAGCTGGGTAAGGAAACAAGGATTAAGGTTATGGCAAAATGAATATGATATGGAAGACAGAAAAGGAACCTTATTTAAATTTTGCAAACCAAAAGTGTCTTTCAGTACATGGTTTGCCAAATCCAGGTTTAACAGAAACGAAATCACCATCATCAATCGTATTAGATCTGCACACACATTTTGCAAATCTCATCTTTTTAGAATAGGTATGGCAGAAGATCCCTTCTGTTCGTGCGGTTTGGAAATACACAATCTTGACCACATCTTCTGGAAGTGCAAACTCTATGCTAGTCAAAGAACATCCCTACTACAAGAACTGTATAAATATAATTTCATTTTTCCTATTAACACCACAATAGCCTTTTCCTCTAATGATGAAAATATATATAAAATTTTTGTTAATTTTTTACAAAATGTAACATTAAATTATAGTTATTAAGTATTAGTTATTAAGGTTTTATGAATTAAATCACAATCTTATGTTGTAAACAATTTGTAAAATATGTATATTTCTC
>NW_020538355.1:0-80054 GCF_003426905.1 Ctenocephalides felis
TTTACTGAGAGTGTAATAATTCTGTATTTAATTACTCTTTCGCAAAAATTCCATTATGATAATCTGCATAGAGTTTTGTGTTAATTACTGTAGTAAAACACCTCCGCGCTACATTAAAACGAACAAAAATATAATGCGCATACTTAAAATGTTATGTAGATCTTTTATTATAAGTGTACAGAAATAAGAATGGTTAATATTTGGGTCTATTCCTCACTAAGAAATAAGTTTAACTAAATATTACATCATCATATTGTATTTAATATTTTAACTTGTCTAGAAGTTATATGCTAAATTACTATTACCAATATCATTATCATATATTCGATTCATTATATGTTTATTTTTAAGATCGAGACACTTAAGTTTTGATTATATTCCATTATGGAAGTAAAACTCTTTAGGCGGCATATGGGTGTTATACCTGTACAAATGCAACGGAAGTGAGTTACGGCAAGGTCTAGTGTCAATGATTCGTCATTCGCTCTCGATGATATTCTTTCTATGCGGGTCGATTGTGATTGGTCGTATTTGAGCGTGGCTTCTTGGTATGCGTGACTTTATACGTGCGTATATGTCTAGCAAAAGCGTGAAGCATATTAATAAAATTATAGTGCAAATAATAAAGCAAATGAAAAATCTGTGCCGTGTAAGAAACTAAGTTTATTGAAGTAATTTGTATTATTCGTAGCTACTATATACTGCTGTCTACTGTATGACCAAATATTATAGAATTTATTAATCAGCAATTACTTTATTTCTCTAATAAAGGTTCAAGTTCTAGATGCTAATTCCAAAGACAAACTGATCATGTCGTATTTGAAGTATGACTTTAATTGCATTATGTTTTTAAATATATAAAATTTTTAATGTTATTATAAATTTATAATTTATTATTATATAAATATGTTTAATAGTTGACATTGAAAAATGTATGCATCACGAGTGTTACCATATTACTGATGAACATTATTCAAAATTGTTATATGATATATTAACTTTTAACTTAAATGCCATCTCGTACAATAGAAAAAAAGTTTTAATTCGATTGCGTATGAACTTACGCGCGCTCTTTTTTATATTGTTTTAACTATCTCTTTAATTTCAAATATTCTGTATAATTTTCATATTAAAATTATTGCCAATGTAACATTTTTCCGGTTTGAAGAAATGTATCTTTGATACGAAATGAAACTTGCTAATTAAAAAGTTCTATTTATAATTTAATAAAATTTTATTGATCCTTATATTAAGATTTGTTGAGTTATCATAGCATACCTTCTACTTATAATTAAACTTGCTGTATTATAGAGAATTTTGTTATTTTCATACATGGTTGTACTATTGGTACTAAAAAAAACCTAATATTTAAATGTAAAGTGAATAATTGTTATCGTATTATGATATTCGTACGAAGCCCATAAAATGTCATCGGGTACCTAGGACAGGCCTAGTGATAAAGACAGTGCCGCAGGGAATGCTCACAATGCCGTTGATTGGATTAGCGTTAGCCCAACACCGCTCACCCTCCCGGTGGACCGGCCGATTTCATCGACAGGTCCGGATTTAAATTTATATATTATTCATATTATTCTGATACATATATCGAGATTGTGATTAAACGGCCGTTATATTTTTTCATCATATTGCTGGATCATGTAATTCCTACAGAATTTTGCAATTTAAATTAAATTTCTTCTTTACAATGTAAATAAAAGTTTACAAAAAATATGTAAGTCTTGTAATAAAATATACTAAATTTTTATAAGAATATGTTAGAAATAGTAGCAAAACCATATTTATGTTTCCCAATTTTTTAAGCAATATTTACCGAGTTTGTTTCAATTTAACAAAATCAAACCACCATTATCCTTACAATGATTATCGTTGCAAACCAGACAACATAATCGTTAACTTTCTTACAAAGATCAAAAGTAAGACATTATCAGAAGAAGCATTAAAAATAATTAATCATGACATATGTCAGTGCTATACCGGACGCTAACGTCCATGCCCATATAACCATAAAGCCAACTCATAATTAAAGTTAACATGAAAAAGTCCAATTTGTGTGAAATATAATTGAATCATTAATCACGGCACAGAAAAGTTCAGAACGTAAATAGAGAATGTCAATGCACCTAATTTATTATAATCAGGTAGCACATGGCGTGAATGAACTGTGGCTTGGCGTCACGAAGACAAATATAAGTCGAGCTTTAGTAATGCAGACATACGAGCTAGACTGAGCTTTTCTCAATCAATTTTCAAAGATTTATAATTAATGAAATATGTACAATATTAATATCCCTAGATCTAGCTATGTTTAAAGTTTGATCAATTGTAGGTTAAGCTTAACATTCACTTATGGGCCTATTCTCGGATAACATAGTTATGTTATGATATAAGTCTCTCGTGGTAACATGGCATGTTTTAAATAAGAGTAATAAAAATTTACTATTACTAGTGCACGATTTATGTTGAGAAATTATATTTTCTTGATATTGGCTCTAAATGTGTTGTCATGAAACTATCAAAAAGCTTTACTTATGATGTTCATATTGCTAAACTTTTAATATTGTCAACGGCTGAAGAACAACCTCCAAATAGCACAAATGTTAAAATATTAGATAGACTTCACTCATGTTCCATTTATAAGAACAAAACTAGAGGAGCTCTTGTTTCGAACTGCTTAACGTTATTTCCATGTTGCCAAAAAAACGTAGAACATTTGAATGAAAAAGCTATTGCACTTACAATACTGTTTCGAATGAAATTAGAAGCCGATTATGCCGTAAAATAGATCAATGTTACGTAGTAGCTAAGTTACGTAGCGCTTCTCATACAAAATGGTACTAAGTACTGTCAAAATGCAAAGTGGTTACTGTGTAGTCAGACTTTCTAGGTAGACAACCTAACCTGGAAAACGCACAAGTGTTTAAAAAACAATGTTATCAAAACTGCATCTTTGTAATATGTTATAATAACATAGAAGTGAAGTTGCGTATTTCGGTGTCTGATCGCACAGCAAATGCATGACATTTTGACAGTATTTAGTACCATTTGTATGAGAAGCGCTTGTAATATAACTTCTACCCCTTACGTGACATTGGTCTATTTTGGCGAATCCGCCTTTTACAATTAGTCTGAACTTGCTAAGATGTGTAACCTAGAATAAAACCAATAAATTATCGAAGACATACCAATATCAGGACTGCGAATCCCTTAAAAAAATTTAGAATTTTTTATGGTTAAAGGGAAGAGTAAAGTGTTAAATTGCTATAATAATACGTAAAATGCGCGCATCTATTCTAAAAATTTCAACTATTATGGGTAGAGCAAATATCGAAGACAAAGTGGTAATTTAAAATATTAATAGAGCCAAGGTTCTTTTTGAGAGCAAGTATTAAGCAGATGGCACACCACGTAGCTTTAGATTATCATAGACATGTAATATCCTAAATGCAAACGTCTTATAAAAATTTGAACTATTTGCAGCAACGAGAGAAATGGTAATTTACAATATTAATGGAGCCATGATTCTTTGAGACAGCAAGTAGTTTTTAGATTATGCACAACATAGACGTGGAGGGTCATACATATATAATACTTGCATTGCGTATCTATTATAAGAATTTCAAATTGCTGTAATTTATAATATTAATAGAACTACAAAACTGAACAATATCACTTAGATGGTACACATCATAGCCTTAGATTATCATGAAAATTTGAACTATTTATCGCTACTGCAAGGAGTAAAGTTGTAAATTACATTATTAATGATACTATGATACTTTATGAGCAAATAGTTTGTAGATGTTACACAACGTAGCCTTAGATTATGATATCCTCTCAATACTTCTCAATGGACTTCGCAACTCTAATGAAAAATTCAATAATTATGGTTACATGAAGATTAACGGTGTAAATTACTTATCAAGAAAAGATAGTTGTCGGTGGGATAAGTAATAATTAATGAAAAAGGTATGTGTTGTTGATGTTGGGGGGTTTCTCAACCCCTTTCGAAGTATTTTATACTTCGAGGAAAAATAAAAAAATTAAATGTATTCAGAAAACAAAAACCAATGGTAAACAAATATAAATTAAAAATAAAGTTCTTCTTACTCCGTAATCAATAATAAACTAAAATATATTCTATATAAATTTTATATAAATGAAAAACAAAAATGAACACTAATTAATATTGTATGAAAATGTTATCTGTTTTGGAAGTCCAAGCCGCGGCAGCTATTTGGTTGGATCTGGAAACATCAGCGTAGTCGGTTGGATAGGTTGAAAAGAAATTCGAATACACTGACAAATAAAAATAACTGTTGACTTGACACACAATAGAAATTTAATCCACTGATAATATTGAACTGATAACAAACACTGAAAGGAACTGAATGTATTGATTGCAAGTAACTGAATGAATGAATTAAACCAAAATGAATGAAAACCACGGAATAAATCAACTCGAACACTGTAAGGAACTGAAAGTAACTGAACGAATGAAAGGCGCGGAATGAATTGATTTGAATGCCAAAAACTATTGCCTGCATCGGCCTTTTTATGAGTCAGAATTGCCCGATTGCCTAAATTTGAAACGTATTGTCCGAGTAGAAAAACAAACCTTTTACAGGTCCGACAACCTACACAGGTGCGGCGCAAACATTTTCCCCCGACTAAAAGGTTAGCCTTTTATACTTCTGAAAATACTCGAAATTGGTACATAGTGAACCTCATGATTAGGAAGGATAGAATTGCCAAAATAAATTCAAACTTTCATTCAGAGTAGATCGGTTACGGAAGCCTGACCTCGCGCCAGGGTCCCGCTCTCACAACCTACCACATTCACACAATCTAGATTGCGGAAGTTTTATTTTCGCGCCAGGGTCTAGATTTTTGGACATTTACAAGAATCTTCCAGAGACTATGAGGGGTGTTCTCATCGCCCTGGAGATTGAAAATTTGGCAAAACTATATATAGAAGCAAATATATCATGAGATAGAAAAGTTTTTTTTTTTGAAATGATAATTCAGATATAAACTATTGAATAGGTAGGGGGCATAGTTTGACAACAGGCCGCTTGATTAGGGTATTTCCCGTTTTTACCAATGCTACTCGAACCACTCCATCGGAGCCCGGAAAAACCTCTTCAACTCTTCCCAACCCCCAATGGAGCGGACGCGCATTCTCTTGTTTTACAACTACCAAATCACCCTTTTTAATAGGATTAGTGACTGTATTCCATTTCTGTCGGACCTGTAGCTCGGTTAGATATTCCACATTCCATCGCTTCCAGTAAGAAGCGACAATATGATCTAACAATTGTTTTCTTTTAGTCAAATTCAAGTTTTCATAGTCAACGGGCAAATCCGACAGAGGCTCTTGCATTAAGAAGTGCGCAGGCGTAAGAGGTTGAGGATCCGATGGATCATTGCTCAGCCAACATAACGGTCTTGAATTCAGTAAGGCTTCGATTTGATTGAGGACTGTATTAAACTCTTCGTAGGATAAAATTTGCAACCCTATAACTTTAAACAAATGGGTCTTCACTGATTTAATATTCGCCTCCCATATACCTCCAAAATGTGGGGCAAACGGTGGATTAAATTTCCATTCAATGTCATGTAAAACCAATAATTCATTGAAACGCTTTTTATACTCTTCGGAATTTAGGAGAAGGAATAAGGAATCAAGAGTATTTTTGGCTCCTATAAAATTGGTTCCACAATCGGAGTAAATACATTTATAGGACCACGCCGGGCTAGGAATCGTTTCAAGCAATCTAAAAATGTATCGCTTGTTAAATCTGAAGCTAATTCGAGATGTATCGCCTTAGTGGCTAAACAGATGAACAAGCATATATAAGCCTTGTAGGTTCGAGCGCCTCTGTGACGACTCATGGAGATATTGAAGGGGCCTGCATAATCAACGCCGACGTTTAGGAAAGCTCTACTGGCTGTTATGCGCGGTACTGGTAAGTCGCCCATGAATGGAAAAATGGGTTTCGGATTCTGTCGAAAACAAGTTATACACTTGTGAAGACGATTACGAATTATTGCACGAGCCGACAAGATCCAATATTTTTGCCTCAATAAAGATAATACTAAGTTTGATCCAGTATGTAAATTATTAATATGGTAGTAATCTATGAGACAATTTACTACTTGGTCTTTTTTTGGCAAAAGAAGTGGATTGTTATTAGTTGTTAATCCTAATCTACCTTTAACGCGTAAACAATTATTAGAATCCAAAACCAAATTTAGTCGGCAAAACTTCTTCGAACAAGACTTTCCGTTCGTTAATAGTTTGAATTCTTCGGGAAAATGATGTTCTTGGACTAAACGAATAATAATAACCTCGGCTTGTTTCAAATCTGAAGTCAAAAGTCGGTTTCGATTTGTTATAATTTTACAAAACTTCAATATATAAGCGAAAATTCTTACAAGTTTGCACCAATTAGAAAATTTTTGCGTTAATTCATATAAAGGATTGATCGGTGGTATGACACTCTTTACTATTAGAACGTTAGCTTTTCTTTCTTGATCAATATCTCCGGAAGGTTCAACCGTTTTTGCAGGCCAAGTTGATATAGGACCATTCAACCAATCCGGCCCAAACAACCAATTCTTATGTTGGATAAAATCCTTAGGTCGAAGACCTCGAGAAACACAATCGGCTGCATTTTGATTAGAAGGAATGTGAAGCCATTGTGCATTAGGAATGAGATCCCGTATTTTTGTTACCCTATTGGCTACAAATGTTTTCCAACGAGTAGCCGGTCCTGCTAACCAGTGAAGGACAATCATAGAATCGGAAAAACAGTAAATAGAATCAAAATCTATACTATGTTGGTTATTCGTTAATATAAAATTCAGAAGTTTTGACAGTAAATGACAGGCACAAAGTTCAAGCCTGGCTAATGTTTGGTTTTTAATCGGTGTTACACGCGATTTTGAAATCAACAAGAAATTCGGATTGCCAAGAGATTTAATATAAACTACCGCTCCATACGCTTGCTCTGAACTATCCGCGAAACCAAATAATGAACATTTGTTTTGTTTTGATGTTTCGAGATAACGCGGAATCTGATAGTTATTAAGATGCTCTAATTCGGAATATACGGCTAACCATGATGTAATAATAAATGATGGTAATTCCTCATCCCAATCGATTTTTAATGTCCAAATTTTTTTCAATAATATTTTTATCTTAACAACTATCGGAGTTAGGAAACCCAGAGGATCCCAGATTCGCGCTATTACTGAAAGAAGTTGTCTCTTTGTCCATTTTCTCCACGTAAGCTTTATTTCGAATGAAAAATTATCTGATAAGGGATCCCATTTTAATCCCAATACCTTTGTAGAAGATTCCATTTGAAAATCCGATTTAGAGAAATGTTTATTTTGTACATCAGAATCAGAAAAAAGTTTACGCAGATTAGAATTATTAGATTCCCACTTTTTTAATTCAAAACCACCAGACGATAATACAGTCTGCAAACCCTCGCAAATGGTTTTAGCGCTATCCAAGGAGTCGATACTTGTAACCACATCATCAATATAGACATCGTTCTCAAGAATTCTAGAAATAGATTGAGAATATTTGGAACATTCGTCTCGGGATAGTTGTTTGATGGTTCTGATAGCTTGAAAGGGAGATGATGATAGACCAAAAGTTACGGTATTTAATTCATAGATGCCAATGGGTGCATCGGGAAACGGTCTCCATAAGATTTTTTGATATTTTCTATCTTGTTTACGAACCCAAATATTACGATACATTTGTTTGATATCAGCTGTTAATGCTATAGGCCCGAAACGAAAATTTAGAAGGATTGAACAAATGTCGGTTTGTAATTTAGGACCAACATGCAAAATTTCGTTCAAGGAAGTGAATTCTGAATTTTTCGCAGATGCATCAAACACAACGCGTAAAGGCGTGGAGGAACTTTCTTTTTCGACTGCGAAATGAGGAATATAATATCCATTTTTTATTTTAATAAAATCATCGACTTCATGATCTACCGGACAATAATCGACAAAGGATAATTGGTTTTGAGTCAGGTAATCTTCTATAACGGCGGCATATTTTTTATGAAATTCGGGATTTTCAAAAATTTATTTTCAAGCATGTGGTATCGCTTTAAGGCTAAATGAAATGATTTGTATAAATTTCTGCCTTCACTTTTAAAAGGCAGCGCTACTACATATCGTCCATCTGGAGATCGCGTAGTAGTTGTAGTAAAATGGTTTTCGCATAAATCATCGTTAGAAGAGAGGATTATTTCGGGAATGTCTTCTAATTGTAAGAATTTATTCATTTGTAAATGAAAATCTGAATCTGAAACATTACATAAATTAGTAGAAGTGCCGGTATTTTCAAATAAATCAGGAATGGAACCTAATATTAGATAACCCAACCGGGTTTCTAGGGCCACAGGTAATCCTTTATCATTTTTAACCTGATTAGTGCCAAGAATTTCGCCGAAAACATCGCAACCCAAAATTCCGTCGACCTCCTGGGGTGTATGAAAGTTAGGATCCGCTAAAGGATAATTCAGAAATGTTTTGATGGATGAAATCGGAATGGTAATTTGTGGTTGCTTTCCCACTATCTCGTGTACTACGTATGCACAGACCGATAACTGATAAGAATCAATTAAAGATTTCAAAGTGAAATTAACTAATCCAATAACTTTATGTGACGAATTGCCTAACCCGATCACTTGGGTTGATATTGGAAGAATTTGTAAATCAGCCTTTTTGCACCAAGTTAATGTCACAAAATTTCTATCGCTTCCCGAATCAATAATTGTACGTAATAAAATGTTTTCTTTTCTAGTAGTAACTTTTACTACTGCTGTCGGCAATATGGTAATATGATGTGCGATTTTGTTTTGATTAAATGCGCATAAAACCGTACTATTGATTTGGAATTAGAAAGATTATTTTGATCCGTACTCGCAAAATTGCTACCAGTATGCAATAGCGAGTGATGTCGTTCGTTACATAATAAACAGGTTTTATTCGATCGACACGTAGTCGTTATCTTATGACCCAAACAATTGTCGCATAAGTTTAATTTTTGAATAAGGGATCGCCTATCAGGTATACTCAATGAAAGAAATTTCGAACAAGTAAACACTCTGTGTTGTTCCCGACACACAAAGCATTTGTTATCATATTTATTTTTAACAAAAATGACCGGCTAATTTTAGTGTTTTTGTAATTGGGTTTGTCATTAGTGAAATTGTTGGTCATACCATATACTTGATTTTTTGCCTGTTGTGACTTTTGAAGAAAATGCAGGAGGTCTTGGTATTTGGGAAACTCACCTTGATAAAAATGCTCGAATTTTTCTTGTAACAACGGATCGAGTTTCGAGAATGCCAGTGACGTAATAAGGAAATCATAGGCGTCGGGAATATTCAATTGGGAGAGCGCTTGCACCGCGGTATCGAATTTTTCAAGGAATGAATTTATTTGTCCAGATGAAATGGTTTTGAATGACAATAGTTGTTTGAAATAATTGGTGGCTAAGTACCGTTTATTTTCGTATTTTTTTATGAGCGCTTCCCAAAGAATTTGATAATTATTTGCGGTCGGTAGTATAGAATGAAATATTTTTAAAACCGGACCCTGTAACGCTCCTTTTAAAAAATGAAATTTTGAAACATTATCTAACTCGGTATTTTCATGAATTAGTGAATTGAATGTTTCATAAAATAATGGCCATTGTTGAATATCTCCTGAGAATTTAGGTACTTCAATGGACGGTAAATGTTGTTTGGGTACTATGTCTTTAATTGAAGAACTATGCGCATTTTTATTATCTAGTAATTTCTCAGCGTGTTTTATTTTGGCATACATCGTTTCAAGGGCCTTTATTGCGGAATATTCCGGAATGAAACTAGGATTATCTAAATATTTTAATTTGTTTATTTCATCGCACAATTGAATAAATTGTTCACGAGCATTTTCAGTAATATATAAATTTTCAAGAAATTGTGTCTTATTTGAAGATACATCAATCTGTTGCGATAGATCGTACGTTTCTTGCACAATTGAAAAGTACATCTCTCTCTTGGCGGTTAGACGTGCAATTTCTGCACCAATATCGATTTTAGGCGCCATTATATATTTTTGTTTTCTGTATACACCCAATTAATCCTAATAATAATTAGGATCCGGCTCGAAGGACCAAATGTTGATGTTGGGGGGTTTCTCAACCCCTTTCGAAGTATTTTATACTTCGAGGAAAAATAAAAAAATTAAATGTATTCAGAAAACAAAAACCAATAGTAAACAAATATAAATTAAAAATAAAGTTCTTCTTAATCCGTAATCAATAATAAACTAAAATATATTCTATATAAATTTTATATAAATGAAAAAAAAAATGAACACTAATTAATATTGTATGAAAATGTTATCTGTTTTGGAAGTCCAAGCCGCGGCAGCTATTTGGTTGGATCTGGAAACATCAGCGTAGTCGGTTGGATAGGTTGAAAAGAAATTCGAATACACTGACAAATAAAAATAACTGTTGACTTGACACACAATAGAAATTTAATCCACTGATAATATTGAACTGATAACAAACACTGAAAGGAACTGAATGTATTGATTGCAAGTAACTGAATGAATGAATTAAACCAAAATGAATGAAAACCACGGAATAAATCAACTCGAACACTGTAAGGAACTGAAAGTAACTGAACGAATGAAAGGCGCGGAATGAATTGATTTGAATGCCAAAAACTATTGCCTGCATCGGCCTTTTTATGAGTCAGAATTGCCCGATTGCCTAAATTTGAAACGTATTGTCCGAGTAGAAAAACAAACCTTTTACAGGTCCGACAACCTACACAGGTGCGGCGCAAACAATGCTGGTTGTACTTGTTACGGATGGGGGTTGGTTAGACCCCTTCGGAATAGCTAATTGAATTTGACTCAATAGCTATTTTAAGGATTTGATATAATTGAATATATTAAATAAAATATTCGACGTTCTCTACGTGCTCGGCTACTCCAGTCGGATGGCGGCTTCAAGTTCGGAACTCTCAGATCGCTATAAGGAATGGATACTGAGGTAGGATTTGACTATAGAAGCACAATAAGAAACACTGGATGAAATTAATAACGTATTTATTCACACAAGCTACATCGAACACTCGGAAAATTTAACAAAACTCATACGGAACACAAATGAAAATGGCCTACGTGACAAGCCAGACAGCGAGAGACTGTTCACACGTCAGATCAGCTATTACGTCCAAATTAAATCTTTGCGGTTTGCCAGAGAAAAGGGGTTGTCTGATTATTACCAATATCAACTTCTAAGAAGATTCTGGCGCGAACAGTACTTTTAGTTATTGAAGAAATAAAATTATTATTGTTTTCTACTATATTTGTATTTAAAATAATCTATCTGTTTGCAGTATATAAAAATGTTTGAAAATTATCGGTTAGTTTAGCGGTTAAATATGAAAATTTTGCAATTTCCTGAATGTTTTTTGTATCTTCCTGAATGTCTTTGGCACTATTTTGCAATTCAAAAGATCTAGATAAACTGTCTGCATTTGTATTTGTTATCCCAGCTTTATAGATAATTTTAAATTCAAATTACTTCAATTTTAGTCTCCTACGCACTTGTCGAGAATTCGGTTTTTACAATTATATAAATAAAGGCATGTGATCAGTAAATAATTTAAAGGGATTTCCCATACGATTGGTAATAATTGCTTATCCATTGTAGAGTAATTTAATTCACTTTTATTTAAGGTTCTGGATACGTACGAAATTGGAAGATCCCAACTATTTACATTTTGAGATAAAACTACACCTATGGCTACGCCACTAGCATCTGTTGTTATTGAAAAATTCCTACCAAAATTTGGATATTGTAAAATTAGTGGATTTATTAATTTTTCCCTCAAAGTATTAAATATAATTTTGGACCAAATAAATTTTGAATTTTTCTTTAGTAATTTTGTGAATGGATTTGTTATTTTTGAAAAATCTTTTATGAACTTTTTATAGTAACCTGATAAACCTAAGAATATTTTAATTTCTTTGGGATTTGAAGAGGTTTTGAACTCACTGACTGCCTTTATTTTTCGAGGTTCATTAATATACAATCAGCAGCCCTCCACCCATTCCATAACCATTGTACAGGTTTCCACAAAAAAGATTTTTGATCATTATTCATTTTTTTATTACATAGGGACCATTCTGTTTTAATAACAATGAAAAGTTATAATAAACTGTTCTTGTCATAGTGACCACATTAAAAGGATTTTTCTGTCGTGATATTTTCACCAACTGAAACCGCTCATTCAGATGTAGGGCTCCCAATACCGTACAAAAATCTAAATACCGGTATTCGACATTTAAAAATGAAATTCCTGGATCCCGGTTTTAATACCAGTATTACCGATGAAAAATTGGTTATATTTTTACTTACTTCAGTTGTCATAATTCTAGGTAACTCCTCCTTTTCTATATTTCTTCATTTCCTTCTTAATGTTCGTGTTTCATTTTTTTGCTTTTTACTTCAATATCTCACTATTCAAATTCTGTACTTGATTTTCTTAATTTGACAGTACACATTTTACGCCACCGGTGGGGTTTGAACCGAGTACCCCTGGGGACGAGCATGCTACCCACTAGGCGACCCTCGCCTCAATATATTATTTTTCTTACATAGTTAAAAAAAATCTGCCAATGTTGTTTTTTGTCCCTCAAATGCCCTTTGCTGAAAATTTCGTGCTGTGAAGTACGCACGTTGTCCCTTCTCAAGATGAACTGCCAGATGCTGGACAGAAGGGTTTCGTTCATGAATTGGAAAACTAAAAATATGCCAAATAGCTTTGTTGCTGCTAATATATCTACCCATTTGATAATGCGTTATCTCATCATTTTTATTTATTAATATTATTAATATTTTATTAATATTTTGTAGCTCAAATATTGCTAAATCATTACCATTAATGACGTACTTACAAATGTATTTTATAGATTTGACTGAGCTGCAAAGTTCCACATTAATATGAGCTTCATATGCTTTTGTAAGTAATGGTGAGTGTGTTACAACCCACCATTATTTCTACTGGCTCATCAAAGTTACGTAGTCTTATTGTAAAAGTGTGTCCACCATTGTCTTGATCTCTGCGTCGGTACAGAGGATAACCGTCAACGTCCGTGATGGTATCATTAGTTGGTAGCTTCGAAAAATTTTTCTCACACCTTCCATTTTCCATACATGGCGCCTCCATGTTGAAAATTCCACACGGGCCATGGATCATGTGTTTCGTGAAAATATCAAATAATTTTTGATCTGTTGTTTGATCAGCTGTTTCTGCTGATATTATTTGATCAATATTTTGTGGTCGGATTTTATCTTCAAGTCAAATTAAAATGGACATGAGGCAATCCACGTTTTTGCCACTCAATCGAGTACAACTAACAACGTGTGATACCAAAAACAGAATATTTAACAATGAAGTCAATTAATGATTTCAGCTTCTGTCTAAGCACACGCGCAGTTATTTATTTTATTTTATTTATTTTATTTATCATATAGCCCACAGAGAAGCTCCAGGAGGACTTAAAAATACAATTTTAATATATGATACAACAGCACATAACATAATTCATAACATTACAATACATAATACACAATAAAAAAACTATCAAATTCTTAACGGTAAAACTAAATTATATATAATGGAAATAACCAGCTTCTAATGATTGAAATGCTTATCGTTAATTCCAACATGCAATAGGATATGCGACAGTAAATTTCTAAAAGTTCGAAGACTCGGCAATATAAATATTTGCCTCCAGAAATAGCAGGCCTTTGGCGACATTTTTATAAAATGTCAATGAGAGAATTTTATCTTCAAATGTGAACTTTCTTCCATTCGGTTTTTTGTATGTTCTCTCAATTTGCATTTTATGACTTGCCCTTAAAATTAACGTTGCTGGAATACAAGAGAATTTTTCAGCGCATTTGATGCTCTGCTGAAATTTGTCCCGTAAATTTGTATTTTGTTTATTAATTCTTCGCACCTCCTGTATCAAAATTTTTGATGTGTTATAAATCTTATGGGCTCCAGGTGTCAAGGCATTGCTGCGTTTTTGTTTGACACTCTGCAATAGTTTACAGTTTTTAAAAATAAAGTAATTAATATTATTGTAATTTTCAAATGCATATACCATTGCGAGAAACTGGTGTAAATCTAATTGATAATTTTAGAAACATCCTTTGTCGCTTAGGGGTGCTCCAATTTATTTCGAATTAAATTTATTAAAATAAAAAAAATTACTCAAAAAAAAATCTCACTGTGCATAATTACCTGTGACCGGAATCTCTCTTATATGACAACAGCTCCCTTATGTCTTCCTTCATTTCATTAATTTCATATGATAATTTGGATAGAGTGTTGATGCTACTATCTAACTTGTCCTCTGCGACATATATATTGAGACGAATGAATTTTTTTATTGGAATTTAAAAGATTTTAATAAATAGTTTAAATATATAAATTTTAAATAATGTACCCGTCTCCATATTGGGACTCTCCTCTACTTTTCCATGTTCAATTTCACACACATATATATATATATATATATATATATATATATATATATATATATATCACTTCTGCAATAAATATTAACATGAATGTTTTGTTGAATGATATGATATAAAGATATTAAATAATATACCTTTCTCTATATTGGGGCTATCCTCTATTTGTTCGTTTTTCTCCTGTTCACCATCAACACAGGATGTGAACTCTGCCCTCGCTTCATATACTTTTATTAGTTTATAATTTGAAGATGTAGCTACACATCTCTTCGTGACAATTTTTGTATTTCACAGTATCAGGAAGGGGCTTACACCACTTAATCATTTTATGAACCTTCAATGGAGAATTATCTATTGGCCATAAATAGTTTGTTTTCTGGGCATTGAGAGCCCACGAACAAGGTATATGTCCACATTTATCCTCCTTATCGTAAATTATAACATCCTATGTAGGCTGCGTGTTTGGCGCGAACAATTTCATTATTTGTCCAAAATTCTACTGAAGATAAGTGAGACAATACTCTGATGACAAATTTTTTAATGGAAATCTTATCAAGGTAATACTTGCAATTAAAGTATTACCAGGTTGTAGTACTAGTGGTGCACCATGTAGAGAACTCAAAATCCAAAACATATCAATAGAATACTAGAATTGTAGAAGGCAACATCAAGTTATACATCTTGGATTTAAAGAATATTCAAATATTCTTATTTTCAAATTTCTTATTTCTATTTGGTAGAGTGTTGCATGCCAATCCACTACATAAAAAGCATAACTCGTGGTTTAGTAAATCTAGAAAATTGTTAGAATGTGACATTTTTTAAATTATTTTTTAAATCGTCCGAATGATATTGAGCTGTTTAGTTAGTTTTTGTTAAGCGAAAATAAATCTAAAAAAACAAACGCGTTAGTACATCAGTATGTAATGTATTGTAAATTTGCCGGTAGTTTTCTTGAATTGTGATTTTTTTCGAAATCAATGTTGTGATAATAATACTAAATAATGTGTGATTTAGTCTTTGAATATGTAAAATTAGTTTAAATATTTAGCAGTCACGAAGATACTTTATTTGTTGAATGCTAACAAAACAAATTTGGAAATAAAATAAATAATTCAGAAAAGAAAATAAAATTTATAATAAAGAAAATAATAGAAAATGTTCAGATGATAGATTATGGTAATAGGAGTATTATAAATGGAATGAAAAATTATCACGTACATGAAACAAGATATAATGAATGAATTGAAGTAAAAGCACTGTTATTGAGGTTCAACAATAACTAACGATAATATAATAACGAAATTGCGAATCCATTGGAACCAGAACAATTAAGTATTTTTGGAAGTGAAACAAAATAGTAAGCAATATGATTAATATTTACTATAATGACTCATTTATTTCAATATGACTGACGATATGAATATTTGAAGAGAGCATAGGTTTGCTTCTACGTGAAATAACATGAGCATATAACATGTCATGGAAGGAATTAACTTTGATTGAGACGATTGAGCATAACACGAGGATTTAGTTTATAATACACGGTATTTCATATACAATTTTAATTTCGATAGTGTCAGTAATTATGATTTATTTACATTACAATTTTCTTGGTCTATTTGTTGAAAAATCACACATGACAATGAAAAAGGAAATTTGATTTATAATGACCATTGTGATGGCAATGATTTGATGGCTTTATTGTGCCAAACTATTTGAAACATCCAAATAGAAGTTCGTTCCAATCCAGTCAAAGACATTCATGTCTTTATGATTGTGAACTACTCAAAGTAGTTTTCAACCAAATAGAAGAAACCGCCCTGGATTTACATTATTAACCAAATATCAAATTTGAAGCGGATGCAAAGTATGATTACATCGTAATTCATACTTCAACATTTTTTTTATTTAATTTTGAATCTATTTGGCTACTAGATTATTTTTCTTCGAAGATCAATACCAAATGCTAAATAAAATGATATCTATAATTCAGTCGCAGAAGGAATTTTGACACATTTAATAATTTTGAGATATTTAGAAAAGGTGCCATCACAATAAATAGTACTAGCTTGAAGATTCT
Organism: Ctenocephalides felis; assembly: GCF_003426905.1. Taxonomy (NCBI): domain Eukaryota; kingdom Metazoa; phylum Arthropoda; class Insecta; order Siphonaptera; family Pulicidae; genus Ctenocephalides; species Ctenocephalides felis. The sequence continues at coordinate 16,692 of NW_020538355.1, forward strand.
TCATCGCCATGCATAATTAATCAGAAACATAGTTTTAATTTGTACGGATTTCTTAATCATGGATCAAATGGTATAACTATCCTTAGTTTAGTCGAAGAAGGAAGTGACATCACAATAAATAATATTCGCTCAAAGGTTCAAATCAAGAGGATTGTTTTAATTTGTACGCAAATCGTAACCATGTATAAAATGCTATAATCTATTGGCAAACGAAGATATTTCAATACTTATATAAATTATTCAAGGTCGTGAAGATTGATTTGTCCAATTCAATTGCGATTGTAAAATCTTGGGACCTTCGACTGACTTAACTGATCTCTGGTAAAAGTTCTTCCCAATCTTTACCAAATCACTTATGTATATGTATCTACTAAGTTTGTTAAATTGATATAAAAAGGAAATTGAAACATGTTATGCAGCCTGGATATTATATAAAGAAAAAGTAATGTAGAGTAAAATCGATTCGCACTCGAAATCGATATTAAAAATTTGTGTTGATATTTGCAAATATTAAGAAATTCTTGAAGAGAATAATCAGTTTTTAATGCAATAGGCTATATTTAACCAATTTTAAATATTCAACGATCAACACATGTAACTTATAGGATAAACTTGTAAGATATAATAAAATTTTCTTTGTTTTTCACTAAACTTACAATTGGAAAACTACAAACGCTTGAATACATTTCTACAATACATTCAATGTGATAACTTTAAAATGAATGTAAAATTATATGAATCATTAATAATATAATTATAGTTACTAATAGCACATACTATTGCTATAATAAAAGTAAAACATGTTTCTTATAATTTTACTTTCATTTTTTTATTTTGCCACTATATTAAAGCTATACATAAGATTTATTTTTGAACATACAAGAGACTGCGCATTTTGTAATCGATTTTATTTCTGTACTAGAAACGAAAATACTCCATTTATATTTTTTAGTTCCATATACGTTTCAATGTTTGTAATGCTCAAATTTTCGATCCATATTTTATCTAAGTATGCTTTTTCATGTCGTTGCTTGTACCATGTAAACTCAAGTTGAATATTTTACTTTTTATATATACGATTTTTAAATTTCGGAAAAAAGAATGTCTTCCACATGTGCACCACATTTTTTTTAATTTCATGTGAATTCTTGGATAAAAAATTTTCTTTCATTTCACTATTGAATTCTTGGATAAAAAATTGAATTCTTAAATAAAAAATTCTTGGAGAATGCATGCTTGTATATAATACTCATGGTATTTTTCACATGATAAATGATGCGGTAAGGGAAGAAATCAGTGTTGACCAGTGCAGCTGTTTTCCATTTGAAAGATATTTGGGACAGTTACTAAAATTGATACGAGGACCAGCAAAGCCTTTGCAACAAGTATCATGCAGACTACTCGAACAATTTCATGATAAATCCAATGTAGATCCAAATGATATTGAAATACATAAAAAAAATTCCTAGATTGATTTTGTTAAAATAAATGGATATAAAATATATTAGTCAATTAATAAGGATTGCCATATATTGCTCTCTAATAAAAAGATAATGTGTGTGGATGAAATAATTGAACAGGAATCACATTTACTTTTTCGAGTGTTTCTCTTACCCTTTCAACCCGCACTTGAAAACAAAGTTGTAAGGTTTTTGCTCATACATTTCTTTTATCATTGACGTAATCAATTGCTTCTTGTTTGTTCCGCCGGTCCATATTTTTCAGCTTTTCTTCTAAACAGTCTAATTCTTCATTCGTCTTAATAGGTAACATAAAGATAGTTTTTTTCACGGATTGAATCTGTGAAGCTGATGCCTTGTTTCTCTTGACGAAAGTCATCAGCTCATTCAAAATCACTTTGAAAGAGCTCTGGCCACTTCTTCATTTTGCTTTGTTTGTATCTCCATTGAATATATATTAACATAGATTATATTGTTTAATTCGGTGTAATAAAAATATTAAACAACATACCTTTCTGCGCTGGTTTTTTTTTTTTGGGATAGAACTCAGAGTGTTATCGTCTGAGCTCGCAATACACGATTGATTTTGAGTTCTTTTTACATACTTCTTCACGTTTTTATAATCGGTGGTGCTTCTCATAAACTTAGCCTCCCATTCAGAGTAATCTCTAAACGAAGGAGGCTCGCACGCCTTCAGCATCTTATTTAGTTTATAGCCTGCTACATTTTCTGATCATAATTACATAGTCTTCTCCTCATTTACAGCCCATGATGAGGGCAGGTGTCCGCATGAACCCTTTTTTTAAAAATCACTATATCCCATGAACACTATCAAATATAATGGTACCAATTTTGAAATTTATTTAAAAAAAAAAATAACTGATTATTTCAAATATTTAAATTAAAATAAAATTAAATTAAAATAAAATTATTTAAATTAAATAATTGAAATTATTTAAATTAAATAATTGAAATTCATTTTTGAGAGAACTTACCTCCATATTCACTTATTTAAAATTTAACTACGTAAACTTCTAACTACTTAAACTTACTACAAATACCTGCAACTGTTGCGACGATCAAAACTGGAAAGAAATACGAAATGCATTTGCGATCCTTGCAACTACAGAAAATTAAATTTTGGCGCGATTATTTATTAGTGTGGGCGCTGATTTACATTTCAAATCTTCAAAACCATGCGTAAAAAATGTTCCGCAAGATGCATTTATTAGAATATATAGAATGAAATATACATAAATAATAATATCAATAACAACTATGATATAAATAATATTGATAATAACATAAATAGGAGTGTTTTTAGTTTACATATGCATTCGAAAGTAGTAAAGTAAGGCATACTAGTGCACTCGAATATATGTTTCCATATTACTCTTGAATGTTTCAGCGACGTACAATTTATCATTGAAACACTGAGATAATATTTAACAGACATATTGTTTTCGAAATTAATATTGGTGTTTCGAAAAGCCATTTCTATATTGTTATCATGTCAGCCTTCGTATATAGGCGCTTCGACGGAACTGATGTTACCGGTATACATATATTTTTTTCGGTTTCTCTGGTGAAACGCATTCTTATCAACATTTAAAATACTGCTCTGTCCAGCCGCCTGCAGCATTTGCGTTTTAAAAACATGCACTTTAATTTATTGTGACAACTTTCTATAAACATAGTTCAAAAATCACCCTCACATAGTATTGCACGAATTATTAATTTGGTGGAACTGTTATAAATATTATTTACTGTATGAAAATTAAAAAACACCACTTTTTTGCTAACTATTTTATATATTAAAAAAAATGTTATTAGTACCATTAACTTATTTTTAGAAAAGGTTCAGGTCTTTTTACATATTGTCTTTCTCTTTTTTAGATGACTTTTATCCATTTTTAATTTGGGATGTGTGTTATTTTCGATATGTAGTTCACATAGAACACAAAAATATTTAAAGTTTGGATCTCCTAAATATGCTGGTGATAAGGAACGTAAAGCTAAACTGGGATCACACTCAAAGTGAAGCCATCTTAAACACATTCCACATTGTTGCCAAGAACTGCTGGATGGTATTAAGTCCCCATTGCAATTGCTTTTGCAATTAATAAACGCGTCTTGGGAATTTCTTAGACATAGTGAATAACTGTAATAATAAATAAACAACTTTATTTGTAATACAAACAAACTTGTTAATTCTGATAATTCAAAATTTTGTGAAAAGATATCTTTATCAGAATTCTGATACAAATAAGCACATATATCTAAATTATTATATTTACTTACAGAAACTCCGGCTTCTCTACAAAATTCTAATTAGTAAATAGGTTACGGAAACTCGTGGCGCTCGAACTCTCAAAAACAAAATAAAGGATCTTTGTTTAGTTTTGTTAGTATCATCTTCTAGAAGTGTTGCCAACTCAATCATGCCTGTGCCTATGCCATAGATTCTAGTGGACTGTAGACGGTAACAAAAGCGTAACAGTCACAAAAAACACAACTTTCACTATGTTGATCGTCTTGGTATTCTTTGAGAGCACTCCTAATCACTTTTTCAACTTTTCAATGCAATATTTAATGAATATTTACACTATATCAATGGAAAATTTAAATGTTTCAACATAACCTCAAAAATGATTGTGAACAATTGTAAAAATAAATTTAGTAAAAACTCGATCACAAAAATGTCCAAAGATTGTAAGATTTTGGATACATACTCTTGATATATAAAAAATAAATTCTTGAAATTTAAAAGAAGAGGACATAACTATAAGTTAACAAACATAATGCAAAAGATGAAATAGAATCAACATAAGTCAAATATAGATATCATATAGAAATGATTTAATATCCATCATGATATGATTAGAACTAAACAATAAACTATGTATATTAGAGATAAAAAAAATCAAATCAAATTGAAATATTTGATCCAAATGAAACCAAAGTTTAAATTACTTGTTATAAATTGTTAATTTAAAAACAAAGCATTTAAGTTAATCGAGGTTTAAATCTTGAAACCTTCTTGAACTTAGTGGAAATAGGAATTAAATTTATAATACTGTATAAAATCATTGAATATGGGATCATCGATATGAAGATAGGATATGATTGATATAGCATAAAATTTAAAATACTCTAAAATAAAAATGTAATAGTGTAAAAATAGAAATATTTTTTATTTAAATTATTAATTTAAATTTATAAATTATTAAGTTATTATTAAGTTTTAAACGTACGATGTTGAAAAAAATTACTGAGTATTTTATACAATTTATCTGAATCATTTTCAACAATCGGTTTAGGAATACTGCGGACGTTATCGCAGACGGCACTCTTCTCGTCGCGGACGGCACTATAACCGCCATGGTGGGCAGTATCATCACTGCCACGGCTGGCAGCATTATAACCGCCGCGGTCGCCTCGCCCGTCGCGATTATTATTTTGGACACCGCGGTTGTTTTTTTGACCACCCTGGTTTTTATCTCGTCCGCCGCGATTGTATCCTTGGCCGCCGCGACTACCGCCGCCCTTCTTATTTTCTCCTTTCTGCTGTTGCTGTTGGCCAGGCCCACTTTTGCACCAACTTGCTTGGTCGTCTGTGGACTAAAATAATAATTAATAATATAATAAATAAATAAATAAATAAATAATAATACCTGAATGCTAAATATATTTATCAATGTATTTATATATTATTATATGAATCTAACCTTACCTTTTTATGCGTGTAGATTATAGTTTTCTTCTCTTTGAAGAATTTTTCGAAGTATATTTCTACGTTTTCGCCGCCATCATAAAATACTGGTAGGAGAGATAATGTACTTTCCTCCTTTTCGTACATTAATTCAATTGCCTTGAAACACAAGCCAATGGAAATCATGTCGAAATCTGTTATAAAAAAAGATAATGAAATCAAGTATGTTACATTTTCATGATATATTATTCAAGTTTGAGGAAGGGTAAATAAAACCTTTGTAAATATTTAGGGGCTGTTATCGTTGTGTGATTTTGTAATTAAATACCACTTTGTAATAATTAAACAAACATGTGTTTAATCATTACAAAGTGGTCGGTAATATGAGTGTAATAAAAAAATAATAATACTGTTCCGATCAACACAAGGACAAATAATTAATTGAACGCAGAGAATGTTCAGAGAAAAAAAATCCGTATCTCAATCCTGAATATTTACGTAAAATAATTTGTGATCATATATATATATATATATATATATATACATATACATATATATTAGGTTGGTCCTTAATATGGTCATTTTCGAATTTATTTGCTCCCAAGAGCTCAAATTCTTCCAAATTGATAAAAAAAAATCACTAAAAATTTATATACACATATATATATATATATATATATATATATATACATATACATATACAGAAATATATACCTTTGTCCCCTTTTGATCATCTAAAAATTTAAGATGATCGAAGTACCAGAGTTTTGGCTTGTAGACGTTTTGTGCGCTACAGCCCGAGCGCATAGAAGCTTTTATCTAGAATAACATACTGTTAGATTAACACAGTCCAAATCATCTAAACTAATAATTAATTTTGATAATATTTTCCTTATATTGTGAAGTTTTTAGTATTATTAAATACCTTGTTAACCTCCTTGTTAAAAACGCTCCTAATGCTTTTAATTTTTTTAGCCACTGTTGCTATGGTTGCATCTGGATTAATTTCTTTAAATGCCGGCAGCATTGAATTTAACGCATTATTGCGCATTTGTTTATTATGATATGCCTCGTCACTTATTGACCACAAACAAGTATGGGCTTTGTACATTTCTATAAATTTCACTATGAAATTTTTTGAATTCATATCTATAAATCCATCAAAATTATTATCAATAATTGTTCAGAATGTGCTAATTATAACTGAATATATAACTAAAAACTAATACGTACCTATATTTTCCTATTCAGATTTCCAACTAATAGAACTTTCTCACAGGATTATAATAGTCAAACTAAAATAATTACGGCCGCCGCGTTTGTTTACGCGGCCGTTGTTGCCTGTAACGCCGCCATTGTTGCCCGTACCGCCGCGGTTGTTGCCCGTGCCGCCGCCGTTGCTGCTATTACCGCCGCGGTTTTTGCCTGCACCGCCGCGGTTGTTGCCTGCACCGCCGCGGTTGTTGCCTGCACCGCCGCGGTTGTTGCCTGCACCGCCGCGGTTGTTGCCTGCACCGCCGCGGCTGTTTCCTACGCCGCCGCTCCAAGTCGCATCGCCTGCGGACTAAAATAATATTTAATAATATTATAATAGCTGATTGCTATGTATTTATGTATTATTATAAAAATTTAACATTACCTTTTTATAACTATATATTCTTATTTTCTTATCTTTGAAAAAATGGAGGAAATATTCCTCCACGTTTTCCCTGCCTTCATAAATAACGGGCAGGAGCGACAACACACGCTCCTCCTTTTGATACATCAATTTTATTGTGTCGAAGCATAATCCAACCGCCTTCATTTTGTAACCTATTATATAAAAAAAACTTATAATGAAAAATCCCTTAACTATACCAATATATACATGTATGTATATATATATATATATATATATATATATATATATATATATATATATATATATATATATATATATATATATATATATATATATATAAATATATACCTTGGTTATGCTCCGACACCCCACACAACAATACTGTGTGTCCAAGAAAGGAAGTCACCGATGTCACATCTCCTAATTTTATTGGTCTTGATTTTGCATTCGAGCTATAATAATAAAAATGTTCTAATTATACACATGTCCTGAAGAATAAAAAGTGGATTTAATTTTCTTACACAAGCCTGTCCTCCCAATATGACTCTGTATGGCAATCTGTTAATATCAGCAGCACCTCTTCTTTGGGTATTTCACTCACCAGAGTGAAATTCCTCAAAGCTGCCCCCATTTTATTTAAGAATGCTAGAAAAATAAAAACTATGATAATAGAAACGAAGAAATAGTTTTCAAATAAAATTATATATGTAATTTTAATAATACGCTATACATATCAATAAAAATCATGAATTTTTGTAAAAAAATATTATACAAAAGTTAGAAAAAGCTAAACGTACTTACAATTTTCTTATTCCAGTGTAAAAAAGAGACTTTTTAAAAAATTCATGTTTTTTTGTTGTTATGCCCGATTATTGAACACTATATATAACTATTATTCAACCCTTATATATATATATTATATATATATATATATAGAATTTTATGATATGAGTGGAACGAATATTAATTGTTTAATATGAACAAAACAGCACTCAGATTTGTTTAACACAACTTTATTTTATGATTACAGACGTTTCGAGACCATGGTGTGTCTCATCTTCAGTGTAATTTCAAAAACAGTTACTTATATACTACACATTCTTTAATAATTTATTTAAATTTCATTTAATTTTTGGTATACAAAAAACACGAACTATTCCTTGCAATGCTTGACACCGTACTAAAGAAACATATAACACTTACAGAAATATTCTAAACAAATTTGAAGTACTTATATAGATGGAGACAGAGAGGGTATCATTAACAGAAGGAGTGCTATCGCATACAAAATCGATAAAAATGAAAAAACAAATTAATTTATTGAAAAGAAAAGATAAATGAAAAATTTATAAATTATTAATGATGTTTATATAAGTGTCATGTAAATATTTGTGTCGGTTCTTAGATTTATGCTATTGTTAGTCCGAACTATTAACATTGATTCTGCCATGCTCCGTTTAAATAAGTCTTTCTCATGGAATAAAATTTGGGGATTGTCAAAATCAAACTTATGGTTGTTGATATTAGCATGATCCACAAGTGTACTTTTAAATTTTTTATTATCTATTTTTTTTTTTTAAATTTTTTTTAAAAATTTATTATCTAATTTTTTTTTTAAAAATAGATAATAAAAAATTTAAAAGTACACTTGTGGCCAAAACATCATTTGCAATATGTATTAGGTTATGGGTTTTGTACGTTAATCTGCCAGCTCCATATAGTTTGGGGTATTCATTTACAAATTTAATGAGAATATTTCCAGCTACATCATTTTTCTCAATACAGGTTTCAGGATTACAAGATCCTGATCCCCAAACTAAGTTGAATAACATTTAAGCGCACTGGGTAATCTCGAAAATTCTGCTGGAATGTGAGCTTTAAATGTTAGTAAATACTTGCTCACTGTATCCCTGGTTTTGTCATCTAATTTGACGTATCTCGTTCCTTTTACCCAGAGGCTTAAAAGTCTCTTGGTGACACATAGGCAGACAATATGCATATAGTCGAGTGCTATTTGAGATACCATTCCGATATTTAGTTCCTCCAAAACGGAGTCACCTGTGTGATGCCCTGGGTTCGTCCTCATGCGAAAAGATTTATCTGTTCGAAGATCTGAAAATGTGTTATTTAAAATGACATGGGTTGAAAACTCTTCTCTTTGAATACATTTGGAGCAGTTTTCATAACCCGCATGCCCAGTTGTCTTTGTAATCAACGCACGCGCAGGACTAACACATATTATTACAATTTCTATTGAGACAAATTAAACCATGTTGTAACACTTTCATTTCTTCCACGAAAGGCTTACAATATCCAGCGGTTGTGTCATACACTGCATCGTAATGTTGTTTCTCTGAAACAGATTTCCTAGCTCGCACTTCAAAGGTAATTCTGGAATATCATCCGCTTCTTCTTCAATATTAAAATAGTCAGAAACATGTGGAAGCGGAATACAAAGCGCTTCATCTTGTCAATACTAGCAGAAGCGCTTTTATCTTGGGAAGTCTTGACATGCAATGTCATGATAATTGCAATTATCCATGGATTTGCACCTCTTCAACACTTTCACTAATGTAAAGCTGCTAGCACAGTTGACGGTGCTACTGTTAGTGCTCGAATCATTCTTGTCAGCTGAACGCCTTACCTAAGATTTGTGATTGTTTTTGCATTATTAATCATTACAACGTGAAGTTAATTTGAAAGGATTTGGGTGCGTAGGTTGTGCAACTGATTTGTGTTTAGGCAACATTGTTCTATTCTGTGCCTGTTCATTACTTGTTGTAATGCCATCAGCGTGGAATCAATTTAAAATAGCAACACAAATTAAACACAGAATAAAATGTTATACATTTATTGACTTCTAAAAATTATATACGAGGTTAGAAAAATATAGGTCCTTGTTCTATAACGGCCGTGAATGGAGAGAGCGAACACTCCTAGCTCGCTTGAGATCCTTACTTTCCTGTATTGCCAGATAGGGTACATAACCAACTTAATCTTGGTTAGCCTGACCTGATAGTTCCGTTAATAATGCGTTAATACTTGCTAGTTTCGTTAATATGACAGAAGCATTGATGTCCTAATAATTGCCAGATGGCATAACACCATCCCCAGTGGCGTAACTAGGCTATCCGGGGCCCGTGGCAAATTTTTTTGATGGGGCCCCCCATCAGTAGAATCAAGTGGTTTTAATTTAACTTAAAAAAACTCGAAATTTTTCAACGTGTTGATTTATATGTTATATATATCCACGATTTGTAATGAATTGTATTGAAAATGAGTAAATCTACTTCGACTTATTCATATTTTATGGATTTAAATTAAGAAATTATTTAAAATGTATGTGTACAAAAATTTTAAAAAAATTATAATGTATAAGTACAAAAAAAACATAAAAATAAAAATAATTATAAGTCAAAATTAATAATTTAAAAGTGCAATTACTACTTTGTTTTGAAAATCAAACACAAAATTTTTGTGTTTAAACATTGTAATACATATACTAAGGAGAAACATTGTAATACATGAGAAAGGATTTTTTTATGACTGAATTCAACAGAGAAAAAACATAGTACTTTGGGGTTAAAAATAATTATTACATAACCTAACATTACCAATCAATTTTTCACGTGTTAAAAAATATTTAAAAAAAAAATCACAACACTCTAAAATTATATTTTTACGTTTTTACACGCTCATGGTTTTTTGCTCGAAATTAAATTTATTTAGAAGAAAATTTTCATGTTAATTCTAACTTTTGTTATTAGTGAAATAAAACCAAAATTTGTTAGATTTTACTAATTTTTACGCGTATTTGGGGCCCCCGTGGCCTGGACAAAATAAAACTCTTTAAAATAATAATCATACATTCTCGCGTACTTTTTTTACGCGTATTTGGGGCCCCGTGGCCTGGACAAAATTAAACTCTTTAAAATAATAATCTTACATTCCTCGCGTACTTTTTTACGCGTATTTGGGGCCCCCGTGGCCTGGACAAAATAAAACTCTTTAAAATAATAATCTTACATTCCTCGCGTAATTTTTATAAGCGTATTTGGGGCCCCCGTGGCCTGGACAAAATAAAACTCTTTAAAATAATAATCATACATTCCTGGCGTACTTTTTTTACGCGTATTTGGGGCCCCCGTGGCCTGGACAAAATTAAACTCTTTAAAATAATAATCTTGCATGCCCCAAATACTTTTTTACGCGTATTTGGGGCCCCCGTGGCCTGGACAAAATAAAACTCTTTAAAATAATAATCATACATTCCTCGCGTACTTTTTTTACGCGTATTTGGGGCCCCCGTGGCCTGGACAAAATTAAACTCTTTAAAATAATAATCTTACATTTCTCGCGTACTTTTTTACGCGTATTTGGGGCCCCCGTGGCCTGGACAAAATAAAACTCTTTAAAATAATAATCTTACATTCCTCGCGTAATTTTTATAAGCGTATTTGGGGCCCCCGTGGCCTGGACAAAATAAAACTCTTTAAAATAATAATCATACATTCCTGGCGTACTTTTTTTACGCGTATTTGGGGCCCCCGTGGCCTGGACAAAATTAAACTCTTTAAAATAATAATCTTGCATGCCCCAAATACTTTTTTACGCGTATTTGGGGCCCCCGTGGCCTGGACAAAATAAAACTCTTTAAAATAATAATCTTACATTCCTCGCGTACTTTTTTACGCGTATTTGGAGCCCCCGTGGCCTGGACAAAATAAAACTCTTTGGAATAATAATCTTACATTCCTCGCGTACTTTTTTACGCGTATTTGGGGGCCCCTAGTTCGGGGGCCCCGTATATTGGATACGGCTGATACGGCGGTAGATACGCCCCTGATTCTTACGAAAACATACTTTTCAAGTGAAATAAAGTATTAGAGTATAATGTAAAAACAATATTTCTGAGCACGCTTCCTCTTGGGCCGGGGGCCCGTGGCATTTTGCCACCCACGCCACCCTATAGTTACGCCACTGACCATCCCCCTTAGATAGATTATGGTGCCAAACTATATTCTTAAAAAATTAGATTACATTGGAAATTCAAATTTACAATAGTATCAAAACATTCAGAAAATTCTTTAACAAGTATTCGAATCCAATTGAAGGAAACTAAGGACTAAGATAAAACATAACATTCTTAAAACATTTAAACATAAAATTAGAAAGTTTGATTGGAAATGGTCCTAATTCTAAGTAAGTAATATAAACATATAAATGAAATTGGGAACTAACAAGCATCTTAAATATAGCATAGTAAAAGATAAAACTTAGTGCATTGCTTAATAAACAATGTTACAATAGTTTATCATATTTCAAAGGGTTTAATTCTATTAACGTGGACTTAAACTGATTTCGGATCACACAACAAAGTATAGTTTACTGGAGAATCCTTCGATAATATTTCAAATGGTCCAAGCCATGGCATTATCAATTTACGCATTTTTTCCCTTTTAAAGTTGTTTCATTTTTTAGGAGTACCAAATCTCCAACCTTGAACTCAATTTCTTTTGACTTTTTATCATAATAAATTTTGGAAGATGTCTTAGATGAGATTAAATTTTGTCTTGCAATATCTATGGCTGATTTTATTCTAAACTTAATTTCTTGTGCATAATCATCGAAAGTATAGGGATGAGATTGGGGTTTTGGAAGTGAGGAAGGTAGCTCAGGATTGTAGCCAAAAACTAGTCTAAAAGGACTGAAACCTGTTGATGTGTGTGGTGTTGTGTTATAAGTAAACAAGGCATAAGGCAGCCAATTGTCCCAATCTGACTGATCAATTTGAATAAAACTTCTTAGGTATTCTATTGATGTTCTGTGGGACCGTTCTAAAGCACCGTTCGATTCTGGGTGGTAGGATGTCGTTTGGAGTTTTTCAATTTTTAAAATTTTACAAATAGCTTTAAAAAGTGTACTTAAAAATTGGTGTCCTGGTCAGTCAGGATTTTGAAAGGAATGCCATAATGACAAATTATTTCTTCTACGAATGCTCTCGCTAGGGTTGCGGATTCTTGGTTTCTTAAAGGTATTACCCCACTGAATTTAGTTAATAAGTCTTGGAAAGTGAGTATGTATTTATTTTCATTCGCAGTAATAGTTAGAGGTCCAACTATGTCTAATGCACATTTTTCAAATGGCTTTACAGGTGTATCTGTAATAACCATAGGGTATTTACATAGCCTTTTCAAATGCTCATTTTTCAAAAGGCTTTACAGGTGTATCTGTAATAACCATAGGGTATTTACATAGCCCTTTTTGCATAGCTTGTTCCTTTGACAAACATCACAAGTTTTAACAAAATTTCTTAAATTTTTCTTTAATTTAGGCCACTGGTATTTGATAGATATACGTTTTAGGGTACGCTTATAACCCTGATGGCCTCCTATTGGTGTATTATGATATTCGTTTAAAATTCTTAATTTATCCTCTCGAGTAAGAAGATCTAATGGACGTTTGTAAATTAAAATTTTAATATTATAATTTTTAAATACATATTTAAACTTACTACGAATTTCACATTCATCAAGTTTGTCATCTGTCGCTAAAGTAGGTAATGATATTTCTTCTATATTATGTTCTACGCATAATTCCCTAAGCTTAATTAATGTCCTAAATATAATTTCTAAATTACTTATGTCTGGTTGCCTGAATTTAGTCACTAAATAAAATACAAAATCGCTATTATTATAATTAACATGTGTACATCTCTTACTTGTTTTCCCTGAGCTATTAATTCGTTAATCCTATTAAAATGGCTCTTAAAGTTATTAAAAAATACGCTATCGCTATTAAAATTTTGAGGACTAACTATGCAAACGGATTTTTTATCTACAAACGAAAAATCTTCATTAAATTCTTTAACATTATCATTAATTACTATACTATTACTTAAACTGTCTTTAAAATTTTGGTAGGTATCGTCGCCCGTTATGTGATAAAACCTACTTAAGGCATCAGCATTCGTATTAGCTGATCCTTTTTATACACTATTTCGTAATCATGTTCTTCTAACTTAATTCGCCATCTCATTAGTCTAGAACCTGAGTCTTTTAAATTCATTAGCCAAACTAACGGTTTGTGATCTGTAATTATATAAAATCGAACTTCATAAATATATGTTCTAAAATGCCTTACGGCCCACACGATTGCTAATAGTTCCTTTTCAATAGTCGAATAATTCTCTTCTGCCTTATTTAAAGTTCGACCATTGCGAATGTCCTTGGGACAAAATCGCCCCGAATGCTTTTCCGGAAGCATCTGTAGTAATATTGAAAGAAGCTTGAAAATTCGGATACTGTAATATAGGAGCAGTAGTCAAAAGATTTTTGAGAGTTATAAATGCATCCTGTTGAGCTGAAGACTAAATAAAATTAACATGTTTTTTTTAAAGTTTAGAATGAATCTACGATAGTATCCAGCTAAACCTAAGAATGACTTAATATCCTTTGAATTTCTTGGGATTGGGAAATTAATTACTGAATCTATTTTGATAGGATCGGGTTTGATACCAGTAGGTGTAATTATGTGACCTAAATAGTATACCTCCTTATAGAAAAAATTACATTTTTGCGGTTGTAAGCGCAAATTACTAGCTCGTAGCCTTTCTAAAACTTCGCATATCCGTTTGTAATGTTCCTCTAACGTATTGGAATAAATGACGATATCGTCCAAATAAACGAAACACTTTGCAAACCAGACAAAACGGAATTCATAAGGCGTTGGAATGTCGCAGGGGCATTCTTTAGACCATATGGCATACGTTTGTATTGAAAGAAGACTGAGTTGAAAGAGCTGTCTTCTGTTTGTCACTCTCATTCATTGGAATCTGGTGAAAACCAGAAGCCAAATCAAGAGTAGAAAAATACTTCGAATTCCCTAATTGATCGAAAATATCAGAGATATTCGGCAAGGTAAAGGAATCTCCTACAGTAACTTCATTCAACTTTCTGAAATCAACTACAAGTCGCCACTTCAATGTGCCAGAGTCAGATTTTTTGGGCACCGAGAGTAAAAGCGCATTCCACGGACTATTACTTGGCTCAATAATATCGTTATTTAACAAATCTGAAACTTGATTACTTATTTCTTTCTTATGACAATCTGGTAAACGGTAAGGTTTTATATTTATAGGTGGGACATGTAGAGGAGTATTAATATTATATTCTACTGACGAAGTAAAAGGGAGCGTATCACCATCTACATAAGAAATATCATTATAACTTGAACAGATTCTATGTAAGTAATCACTTTCAGTCTCATTCAAAAGATCTGATTTTAGAAAATTGAAAATTTTTGGTATTCTGTCTGGATTGAAATTATTCGAAATTTGTCTATGATCTTCAAAAGAAGTGGAATTATCTAAAATTTTTGGTAAAACATTTATCTCGAAAATTGGCGTCTCTAACTCTACTTTACTATCGTTAGAATTGATGATACTAATTAAACAAGAATTATTTAGAGGTGATACTAATGTACTGGCTACAAAAATTCCTTTACTTATTTCTGATTTCTCAATCACACCTACAAAATTTGAATTTGTATTTATACGCACTACCGTTTCAGAACGTGGATTTAAATTAACAGAACTTAATTTTAGAGGCATTTGCGTTTTATTACTAAATTTTACACTAGATTCTGCAATATTAATCGATCCACCAAACTCTTGTTAGAAATCCATACCTAATATTCCATGGTAAACTATCCCTAACTATATGAAAATTATGCTTAACTACGCAGTCCCCTAATCTAAATCTAAATTGAGCCTTACCAATAGTAGTAACATCTGTACCTGATACTCCAGTTAATCTTAACTTATCTTCAAATTTATCTTTAATATCTACATCATCTATTACCTTGTAAATCTTAACTAAGCTAATTTCTGCACCCGTGTCTACTAATAAATTAATTCTACTATCCACAATATCTGGAGACTAAGTTTATGAATGCTAAATTACTGATCTTTTTTTTAAACATGATAAATGAGCTTCTTTATAAGCACTTGCCTTACTAGTACCAGGTTCTGGTTGTTTTGTCTTATCTACTACATTAATTTTAGATTTATTCTGCTCAACGTATATACGCTTTCTACAATGCCTAATTATATGTCCTATCTTCTTACAATAATTACATGATATTTCTGGTTCAATAAATTATGGGCCCTGTTTCGGCACAAAGGTATAAGGACGTGAAATTTCTGGTGCTTTAAAATTAAAAGAATTGGCTAAAGCTTCTTCCTCTTTAGCCGCCTCTGCAGCTTCTTTGAAAGTTTGAAGATTCTTAGATTTTACTAAATATTTTAATGTTGGGTGAAGCTCTTCTTAAAAAACGTGTAAAGCTTGATTATGTAAAAGCTCATTACAATAGTCACTAGCAGCCGGATTTTTACTTCGCTTTACGGTAGCATCAATTAAATCTATAAGAATTTTTTCTAGTCTTAATTCAAAATCTTGTACACTTTCACGAGAGCTTTGTTTGCATTGATCGAACTGAACTTGTAAGGATGACACAGATTTTCGCTCTAAGTATAAATTCTGAAGGGTGGACTGAAGGTCCTCAAAACTAGAATTTTTTTATATTGAACAGCCTGTAAAGCTTGACCCTCTAACTTTACGTGCGTAATGTAGTTTTATAAATTAGTGTTATTACTTTCTTCAATTTGCTCAAAAACAAAGGAACACGTTCTTAAAAATGTTGGAAGCTGTGATGGATCGCTTCCATCAAAACACTTAATCATTGATCTAGCTTCAGAAAGGGACAAGTAAGCCATTGTATGGTTTCTATCGACACAGAGAGGAATGGAAGGGTGTGAACTGTGAATTGGTAACGGATGAGTACACAAGAAATATTGATTTGATTACTAAAAATTGAGTCTAAAAGGTTAAGAGAATTTGCTGAATACTCTCTGTTGTGGTAGTCCGAAACCAGTAGTAGCCCTTCTGCTGTCTGACATATATTCTGATATATCAGTCTGAGATATATATATATATATATATATATATATATATATATATATATATATATATACGAGGTCTGTTCAAAAAGTACCCGGAATTACTAATAATTAAATTTCGCGGGTCTGGAGTGTCTGATTGTCAAAATTTTTTTTTTATTGTGTTGGTATACATGCCCCTAAAGTATGATGAAATTTTCAGCTATATTCACTGTTTACTTTGTCTGTGGTAGTCGCTAAGGTTCGACGTGTTTTTCTGAGCTCGGCGATTTTTACAATGGAAGAATTGAAAAGTCAAAGAATTTGTATTAAATTTTGCGTAAAAAATGAAATAAAGTGTTGCAAAGTGCAAAAATTCACCAGATATGGCTCCGTGTGACTTTTTCCTATTCCCAAAGTTGAAGAGACCCATGAAAGGACGGCGGTTTTCCTCGATTGAAGAAAATCGCTGAGAGTGCTCAAGGACATATCAAAAAGTGAATATCAAGGGTGCTTCGAAAATTGGAAAAAACGCTGGCATAAGTGTATTATATCTGGGGGGACTACTTTGAAGGGGACCACATTAATGTAGACGAATAAATAAATATTTTTTTGAAAAAAACGAAAATTCCGGGTACTTTTTGAACAGACCATGTATATCCCTAAATTACACAAAAAGATTAGTACTGCAAATTCTTAAATCTTATATAATCTAAAACAAAATTTCAAACTATAAAGATACAAAATTCAATTTTGTGAAAATACTACTCAGCCAATAAATTCTTAAATTTCAATATAAAATTATATATAAATTTGATATGAAACCTCGTAATTTAAATTCTAGAATTTATAATTTCTATAGTTCTGCAATTTATATTCTAAAATTTTCTGTAATTCTGTAATTTATATTCTAAAATTTTTAAAATTCTGTAATTTATATTCTAAAAATTTCTAAAATTCTGTAATTTATATTCTAAAAATTTCTAAAATTCTGTAATTTATATTCTAAAATTTCCTGAATTTATAATATCTAAAATTTTCTGTAAATTTTTATTCTAAAATTTTCTGTAATTTAAAATATCTAAAATTTTCTGCATAATATCTAAACTTTGGATTCTAAAATTTTCCAATTTTTTTTTAAATTAAGAAAGGTTGAGGAAGGATTTCGCCTGAACGACATCTCCGATTTTGGCCGGCCGCGTAAATGCCTCCGATACAATTTTTTTTCCCCTAGAGGATTTTATCTCCCTATCCGTTAAAATTATTAGGACTTCATAGCGCGGGATTAATACTCTCTTAGAAATTTTTATCTTTATAAACTGTATTGAATTTAATACTTCCTTAGCTTTATGCCAAAATTTTATATGCTGTGATTGATTAGAAACAGCACAACGAAATAATTTACCTCGTACTGGCAATTTAGTCAATCCATTCACGCTCTAAAATAAACAGTCCATAAAAATAAAAAATTCTCCAGTTCCAAATGTTGTAGAACTTCCATTTGCTTCCAAGTAACCGGAGTTCTGTAAACCATCCTCATTGCGTTGGGAAAAAACTTGAGCTGCCAGGCTGAAATTCATCCGCTTCATCTTATTTTAATCGAGATGATGTTCAGTTAATGAAGAACATTTCCGGAACAATCTGCAATTTGCATCATAGTCATAATAGTTTACAATATCTTACCAGGAAGGCTCATATTCCTTCTCGTCTAAGTATGTAAACTTTACTTTATATTTTGCAAAATTATTGCGCATGCATTTTAATAAATGCGGAGGGTCAAACAACGGAATTATTTCGTGCCCATCAATTTCAAAACTCACTTCGTTCCAGTCTCTAGTTTTATAATCGTGTTCGGTGTCTTTCAATAACATATTAATAGCTTTACAGTTTGCGGAGTATTGGTCGCAAACTGTGGCTAAATTTTTAAATCAATACTAAATATTTTTCGAGAGATATCAACAATGAGACTTTTTAAATCTGAACTATTGACTCCACCAACTGAAAAGTAAAAAGCAACAGACTGCTTCCATCGATCTTTAATTTGCTTCAACATAAAAACTACTGCATGATCTGCAAGTAAAAGCTTCCTGCCATTTGCCTGTTGTTCAAATCCTATTATATGATCCTTTTTCTGATCATATGATAAATCAGAAGATAAAGATTTCTCGTCGAACATTAATATACAATATTTGCTGCAAATATCTTTTTTGCGAGAGATAGCAGCTTCTAATGATTGTAAAAGCTTATCGTTAATTCCAACATGTAATGGGATATGCGACAGTAAATTTCTTAAAAGTTTGAAGACTCGGCAATATAAATATTTGCCTCCAGAAATAGCAGGTCTTTGGCGACTTTTTATAAAATGTCAATGCGAGAATTTTATCTTCAAATGTGAATTTTCTTCCATTCGGCTTATTTTTGTATGTTATATCAATTGGCATTTTATGACTTGCCCTCAAATTTAACGTCGCTGGAATACAAGAGAATTTTTCAGCACATTTGATGCTCTGCTGAAATTTGTCCCGTAAATTTGTATTTTGTTTATTAATTCTTTGCACCCCTGTATCAAAATTTTTGATGTGTCATACATTTTATGGACTCGGGGTGTCAAGGCATTGCTGCGTTTTTGTTTGACACTCTGCAATAGTTTGTTTTTAAAAATACAAGTAATTAATATTATTGTAATTTTCAAATGCATATACCATTGCGAGAAACTGGTGTTCTTTGTCGCTTAGGGGTGCTCGAATTTATTTCGAATTAAATTTATTAAAATAAAAAAAATTACTCAAAAAAATCTCACTGTGCATAATTACCTGTGACCGGAATCTCTCTTATATGACAACAGCTCCCTTATGTCTTCCTTCATTTCATTAATTTCATATGATAATTTGGATAGAGTGTTGATGCTACTATCTAACTTGTCCTCTGCGACATATATATTGAGACGAATGAATTTTTTTATTGGAATTTAAAAGATTTTAATAAATAGTTCAAATATATAAATTTTAAATAATGTACCAGTCTCCATATTGGGACTCTCCTCTACTTTTCCATGTTCAATTTCACACACACATATATATATATATATATATATATATATATATATATATATATATATATATATATTAGGGGGACCGGAAAGTAATGTCGTTTCTGCGCATGCCAATATTTGATTGTCATTTGTCAGCTCATTGTTTAGTTCAGAGGCGTACCAAAGACATTGTGAGACATAGTGATTTCTTTACTTATAGACATTTGAATTACAATTTTTTTTTTGTAATTTTGGGTAAAATGGCAGCCAAATACCAGAAGAGGTACACATCCGGCATTGCATGCTCTTTGAGTTTCGCAAGGGAAATAACGCAACAGTTGCTACCAAAAACATTTGCGATGTTTATCCAAATGCACTGGACATTCGTAAATGCCAAAAGTGGTTTTCCAAGTTCAAATCGGGTAATTTTGATCTTTCCGACTCGTATCGATCAGGAAGACCATTAGCGTTAGACAACGACGTGTTAAGGGCGGAAGTGGAAGCAAATCCGTGTCAGACGATCGAGGAATTGTCAAACAGTCCCAACCAACCTTGGTCGACCATCCAAGAACATTTGAAGCAGATTGGGAAAGTAAGCAGAGCAGGTGTTTGGGTCCCGCATAATCTGTCCGAACAGAATAAGGCTAACCGATCAATCACATGCAACTTATTGCTTCAACGACACAACACAGAAGCGTTTTTTGATCGCTTGATCACAGGAGATGAGAAATGGGTCCTGTATGATAACCCAAAACGCAAAAGGCAGTGGCTCTCTCCAAAAGAAAACCCTCGAAGTACTGCTAAGCCAGGTTTACACCCCAAAAAAGCGCTTTTGTGTGTTTGGTGGAGTATTCGCGGCATTGTTCATTTTGAATTATTGAAACCTGGACAAACTGTTACTGCAGACCTCTACAGAGAACAATTGCAGCGAGTAAATCAATCTTTAATTGAAAAGTGGGCAGCAATTGTCAACCGAAAAGGCGTCATTCTCCAACATGACAATGCAAGACCGCACTGCGCAAAGCGAACTCTAGAAAAAATTAATGAATTGGGGTGGGAGGTGCTGCCTCATCCACCATATTCGCCCGATGTTGCACCATCGGATTTCCACTTATTCCGAGCGCTGCAACACTTTTTAAGTGGCAAAACATTTGCAAATTTGGATGATATCCAAAATGCCATCTCTAGATATTTTGCCGAAAAACCAATTAATTTTTATCGATCAGGGATTGAAAATTTACTCACTGGATGGCAAAAGGTTATTGACAATGATGGGGAATACATCATTGATTAAAAATAAAGACTCGTTAAAAATGTATGTGTTTGTAGTTTAGCGTAAGAAAACGACATTACTTTCCGGTCCCCCTAATATATATATATATATATATATATATATATATATATATATATATATATCACTTCTGCAATAAATATTAACATGAATGTTTTGTTGAATGCTATGATATAAAGATATTAAATAATATACCTTTCTCTATATTGGGGCTATCCTCTATTTGTTCGTTTTTCTCCTGTTCACCATCAACACAGGATGTGAATTCTGCCATCGCTTCATATACTTTTATTAGTTTATAATTTGAAGATGTAGCTACACATCTCTTCGTGACAATTTTTGTATTTCACAGTATCAGGAAGGGGCTTACACCACTTAATCATTTTATGAACCTTCAATGGAGAATTATCTATTGGCCATAAATAGTTTGTTTTCTGGGCATTGAGAGCCCACGAACAAGGTATATGTCCACATTTATCCTCCTTATCGTAAATTATAACATCCTATGTAGGCTGCGTGTTTGGCGCGAACAATTTCATTATTTGTCCAAAATTCTACTGAAGATAAGTGAGACAATACCCTGATGACAAATTTTTTAATGGAAATCTTATCAAGGTAATACTTGCAATTAAAGTATTACCAGGTTGTAGTACTAGTGGTGCACCATGTAGAGAACTCAAAATCCAAAACATATCAATAGAATACTAGAATTGTAGAAGGCAACATCAAGTTATACATCTTGGATTTAAAGAATATGCAAATATTCTTATTTTCAAATTTTTTATTTCTATTTGGTAGAGTTTTGCATGCCAATCCACTACATAAAAAGCATAGATCGTGTTTTAGGTAAATCTAGAAAATTGTTAGAATGTGACATTTTTTTTAATTATTTTTTAAATCGTCCGAATGATATTTAGCTGTTTAGTTACGTGTGCTACTATGTTACATATAATTTTATTTGCTCATGAGTTTCTTATTAACCCTCTAACCCGAGTTTTTGATAGAGCCAGTAAAAAAAGTCAGAACAATTTTTTCTAGACTAATTTGACCATAACAAACACTTCTGTATCATTAGATTTTCATTTTGACTTACCGTTTAGCTACCAGGTACAAAAAGGTGAAGATTACTTCAAAGTAATCTTGACGGGTTCAGTGAAAAATTTGATACGGGTAGATATTTTTATTCTGTATGGTATTTATTGAAAAAAGTGAATGAAAGAACAATGGAATGTAGTAGAAATTAATTATTTTTTGTTATGATATTCTACGAAACAATTTTTGCCCTTAAAGCAACATAAAGCTATATTACATTTGGAGCAAATGCACATAGTTAGCGCCTTTGTTTTGTTTTGGGCACAGAGTTTGCACGTAACACGTTTTTCTGTCCATTGTGGCCAATGATCCATACAGTCAAAACGAGCGTCGTCCATATCCGGGATGGTTTGAGACAATCGCATGACAATATTCGCCGAAGCACCAAGATTTGGATGGCCATCCACGAGTTTGTTGTCTCCAGCACCATTGTAAACTTCGAACCGAACAGCTCCCTTATGTCTTCCTTCATTTCATTAATTTCATATGATAATTTGGATAGAGTGTTGATGCTACTATCTAACTTGTCCTCTGCGACATATATATTGAGACGAATGAATTTTTTTATTGGAATTTAAAAGATTTTAATAAATAGTTCAAATATATAAATTTTAAATAATGTACCAGTCTCCATATTGGGACTCCCTCTACTTTTCCATGTTCAATTTCACACATATATATATATATATATATATATATATATATATATATATATATATATATATATATATATATTAGGGGGACCGGAAAGTAATGTCGTTTCTGCGCATGCCAATATTTGATTGTCATTTGTCAGCTCATTGTTTAGTTCAGAGGCGTACCAAAGACATTGTGAGACATAGTGATTTCTTTACTTATAGACATTTGAATTACAATTTTTTTTTTGTAATTTTGGGTAAAATGGCAGCCAAATACCAGAAGAGGTACACATCCGGCATTGCATGCTCTTTGAGTTTCGCAAGGGAAATAACGCAACAGTTGCTACCAAAAACATTTGCGATGTTTATCCAAATGCACTGGACATTCGTAAATGCCAAAAGTGGTTTTCCAAGTTCAAATCGGGTAATTTTGATCTTTCCGACTCGTATCGATCAGGAAGACCATTAGCGTTAGACAACGACGTGTTAAGGGCGGAAGTGGAAGCAAATCCGTGTCAGACGATCGAGGAATTGTCAAACAGTCCCAACCAACCTTGGTCGACCATCCAAGAACATTTGAAGCAGATTGGGAAAGTAAGCAGAGCAGGTGTTTGGGTCCCGCATAATCTGTCCGAACAGAATAAGGCTAACCGATCAATCACATGCAACTTATTGCTTCAACGACACAACACAGAAGCGTTTTTTGATCGCTTGATCACAGGAGATGAGAAATGGGTCCTGTATGATAACCCAAAACGCAAAAGGCAGTGGCTCTCTCCAAAAGAAAACCCTCGAAGTACTGCTAAGCCAGGTTTACACCCCAAAAAAGCGCTTTTGTGTGTTTGGTGGAGTATTCGCGGCATTGTTCATTTTGAATTATTGAAACCTGGACAAACTGTTACTGCAGACCTCTACAGAGAACAATTGCAGCGAGTAAATCAATCTTTAATTGAAAAGTGGGCAGCAATTGTCAACCGAAAAGGCGTCATTCTCCAACATGACAATGCAAGACCGCACTGCGCAAAGCGAACTCTAGAAAAAATTAATGAATTGGGGTGGAAGGTGCTGCCTCATCCACCATATTCGCCCGATGTTGCACCATCGGATTTCCACTTATTCCGAGCGCTGCAACACTTTTTAAGTGGCAAAACATTTGCAAATTTGGATGATATCCAAAATGCCATCTCTAGATATTTTGCCGAAAAACCAATTAATTTTTATCGATCAGGGATTGAAAATTTACTCACTGGATGGCAAAAGGTTATTGACAATGATGGGGAATACATCATTGATTAAAAATAAAGACTCGTTGAAAATGTATGTGTTTGTAGTTTAGCGTAAGAAAACGACATTACTTTCCGGTCCCCCTAATATATATATATATATATATATATATATATATATATATATATCACTTCTGCAATAAATATTAACATGAATGTTTTGTTGAATGCTATGATATAAAGATATTAAATAATATACCTTTCTCTATATTGGGGCTATCCTCTATTTGTTCGTTTTTCTCCTGTTCACCATCAACACAGGATGTGAATTCTGCCCTCGCTTCATATACTTTTATTAGTTTATAATTTGAAGATGTAGCTACACATCTCTTCGTGACAATTTTTGTATTTCACAGTATCAGGAAGGGGCTTACACCACTTAATCATTTTATGAACCTTCAATGGAGAATTATCTATTGGCCATAAATAGTTTGTTTTCTGGGCATTGAGAGCCCACGAACAAGGTATATGTCCACATTTATCCTCCTTATCGTAAATTATAACATCCTATGTAGGCTGCGTGTTTGGCGCGAACAATTTCATTATTTGTCTAAAATTCTACTGAAGATAAGTGAGACATTACTCTGATGACAAATTTTTTAATGGAAATCTTATCAAGGTAATACTTGCAATTAAAGTATTACCAGGTTGTAGTACTAGTGGTGCACCATGTAGAGAACTCAAAATCCAAAACATTTCAATAGAATACTAGAATTGTAGAAGGCAACATCAAGTTATACATCTTGGATTTAAAGAATATGCAAATATTCTTATTTTCAATTTTTTTATTTCTATTTGGTAGAGTTTTGCATGCCAATCCACTACATAAAAAGCATAGATCGTGTTTTAGTAAATCTAGAAAATTGTTAGAATGTGACATTTTTTTTAATTATTTTTTAAATCGTCCGAATGATATTTAGCTGTTTAGTTACGTGTGTTACTATGTTACATATAATTTTATTTGCTCATGAGTTTCTTATTAAGCGATAATAAATCTAAAAAAAAAAACAAACGCGTTAGTAAATCAGTATGTAATGTATTGTAAATTTGTCGGTAGTTTTCTTGATTGTGATTTTTTTCGAAATCAATCAATGTTGTGATAATAAAACTAAATAATGTGTGATTTAGTCTTTGAATATGTAAAATTAGCTAAAATATATAGCAGTCATGAAGAAACTTTATTTGTTGAATGCTAACAAAACAAATTTGGAAATAAAATAAATAATTCAGAAAAGAAAATAAAATTAATAAGAAAATAATAGAAAATGTTAAGATAATAGATTATGGTAAAGGAGTATTATAAATGGAATGAAACATTATTTCGTACATAAAACGAGAGATAATGGCCGAATTGAAGTAAAAGCACTTTTATTGAGGTTCAACAATAACTAACGATAATATAATAACGAAATTGCGAATCTATTGGAACCAGAACAACTAAGTATTTTTGGAAGTGAAACAAAATAGTGAGCAATATGATTAATATTTACTATAATGACTCATTTATTTCAATATGACAGACGATATGAATATTTGAAGGGAGCATAGGTTTGCTTCTACGTAAAATAACATGAGCATATAACATGTCATGGAAGGAATTAACTTTGATTGAGACAAATGCATAACACGATTATTTAGTGTATAATACACGGTATATCATATACAATTTTGATTTCGATAGTGTCAGTAATTATGATTTATTTATATCACAATTTTCTTGGTCTATTTGTTGAAAAATCACACATGACAATGAAAAAGGAAGTTTGATTTATAATGATCATTGTGATGGCAATGATTTGATGGCTTTATTGTGCCAAACTATTTGAAACATCCAAATAGAAGTTAGTTCCAATCCAGCCAAAGACATTCATGTCTTTACGATTGTGAAGTACTCAAAGTAGTTTTCAACCAAATAGAAGAAACCGCCCTGGATTTACATTATTAATCAAATATCAAATTTGAAGCGGATGCAAAGTATGAATACTTCATACTTTATACTTCAACATTTTTTTAATTTAATTTTGGATCTATTTGGCTATTAGATTATTTTTCTTCGAGGATCAATACCGAATGCTAATAAAATGATATCTATAGTTCAGTCACAGAAGGAATTTTTACACATTTAATAATTTTGAGATATTTAGAAAATGTGCCATCACAATAAATAGTATTAGCTTGAAGATTCTTCATCGCCATGCATAATTAATCAGAAACAGTTTTAATTTGTACGGATTTCTTAATCATGGATCAAATGGTATAACTGACCTTAGTTTAGTCAAAGAAGGAAGTGACATCACAATAAATAATATTCGCTCAAAGGTTCAAATCAAGAGGATTGCTTTAATTTGTACGCAAATCGTAACCATGTATAAAATGCTATAATCCATTGGCAAACGAAGATATTTCAATACTTATATAAATTATTCAAGGTCGTGAAGATTGATTTGTCCAATTCAATTGTGATTGTAAAATCTTGGCACCTTCGACTGACTTAACTGATCTCTGGTAAAAGTTCTTCCAATCTTTACCAAATCACTTATGTATCTACTAAGTTTGTTAAATTGATATAAAAAGGAAATTGAAACATGTTATGCAGCCTGGATATTTAAGAAAAAGTAGTATAAAGTAAAATCGATTTGCACTCGAAATCGATATTAAAAATTTGTATTGATATTTGCAAATATTAAGAAATTCTTGAAGAGAATAATCATTTTTTAATGCAATAGGCTACATTTAACTAATTTTAAATATTCAACGATCAACACATGTAACTTGTAGGATAAACTGGTAAGATATAATAAAATTTTCTTTGTTTTTCACTAAACTTACAATTGGAAAACTACAAACGCTTGAATACATTTCTACAATACATTAAATGTGATAACTTTAAAATGAATGTAAAATTATATTGATCATTAATAATATAATTATAGTTACTAATAGCACATACTATCGCTATAATAAAAGTAAACCATGTTTCTTATAATTTTAGTTCCATTTTTTTATTTTGCCACTATATTAAAGCTATACATATTTAATTTAAGATTTATTTTTGAACATACAAGAGACTGCGTATTTTATAATTGGTTAAGTTTTTATTCCTTTACTAGAAACGAAAATACTTCATTTGTATTTTTTAGTTCCATATGCGTTTCAATGTTTGTTATGCTCAAATTTTCGATCCATATTTTATCTAAGTATGCTTTTTCATGTCGTTGCTTGTACCATGTACACTCAAGTTGAATATTTTATTTTTTATATATACGATTTTTAAATTTCGGAAAAAGGAATGTCTTCCACATGTGCACCACTTTTTTTTCAATTTCATTCGAATTTTTGGATAAAAATTTTTCTTTCATTTCACTATTGAATTCTTGGATAAAAAATCGGAGTCTGTCATGCGCTCTAACAAGGTAACCATCAGGTTTACTCTTCTGGGATTTTCATGAAATTTCGCATGGTTGTAGGGTTGATGGTCAAACCGAACACCTTTAAATATTAGAGTCCTATGGGAAGCGGTTTAATTAAAAAAATTAAATAAAAATTGATTAAAACTGCTAAAAACGCGCTAAGCGCTATGTCTACGCGCGTTGCGCTTTGTATCAATGTGTCGAGATAGTCGAGTGGTTTGCGGCGCTTACTCTCAACTTTTTGTTCGAGGCCTAGGCTCACAGTCGCCTAGGTACTACACAAATATCTGAAATTTATAAATAGTAGATATTTATGAAAGCATTCTGAAAATAAATACATTTGCATTGCATATTGATAAAATAAAATAAAACATTTTTTTTTATAAATGATATGTATTCAAACTAATATAATGTCAAACATAAATAAACTTCAGGGCTTACAATTTGCTAGATGATATTTATCATAAAAGCATGAAAAACATAAAAATATATTGCAGTGCGCACACTTTAAAAATGCTGCTGTGTTACATAAGAGCAAATTGTAAGCTCTGAAGTTTGATTTTATATTATTTTATATTATTATTTATTTATGTTTGATATTATATTAGTTTAAATACATAACATTTATAAAAAAAAATGTTTTATTTTATTTTATCAATATGCAATGCAAATGTATTTATTTTCAGAATGCTTTCATAAATATCTACTATTTATAAATTTCAGATATTTGTGTAGTACATGTAATAAATTAATAATATTTATTATAATATTAAACCAAATATAGAGGTAAAAATAAATTAAAAAAAAAATATTCTGGCGGGATTCGAACTGGCCTCGAACATAGATAAACAAGTATAAATAGATGGCAAACTGGACCGCTTTTCGATTATTTTAATTTTAATTTGCCGCTCCTGCTACAGAGGCGCGACGAGTGTAGCATGAAAATTTACCCCTAGGTTCAATTCTAGATAAATCCAAATGCCTCGAACAAAAAGTTGAGAGTAAGCGCCGCAAACCACTCGGCTATCTCGACACATTGATACAAAGCGCAACGCGCGTAGACATAGCGCTTAGCGCGTTTTTAGCAGTTTTAATCAATTTTTAACTTCCCGAAGGAGAAGTTTATGTTTTCATCAAAAAACCCGATTCGCTAATTTTATGTTTTCTCGACGTTTCAAGCCATTCTGAATCGAATGAGACCAAATTTGGAAAAAGTATGTGTGTGTGTGTGTGTGTGTGTGTGTGTGTGTGTGTGTGTGTGTGTGTGTGTGTGTGTATGTGAACAGATTTTTTGTCGTAAATCGACGTTTTCTCGAAAACGGCTGGGTCGATTTCAAAAATTTAAAAGCCATTCGATGTATCTTGACGAGAACTATTGTTTGTCAGTTTTGTGCGACGATCGGCCAAGCCGTTTCTTTATAAATGGCAGAAAAGTGAAAAATTTTTCGTCTACGTTTTAGCCCGCAATTCTGAATCGATTTTGAAAATTCAAAAACCGTTCGAAAGATATTGGTTGGGAATCGTGCTGATTAGTTTTTGGTAGAGATCGGCCGGGCCGTTTTCTTGTAATAAAGTTTTTAAAAAAAAAATTTCGACGATTTTTATGATTATTTTTTTGACGATAGATACCATAGTCTTCTAGATCATACTAAAATATTACGGCCCTACGACAACTGGTTCAGCTTTAAAAATTCGTCAAAGTTTGCAAAAATCAGTATGGTCTTTTTGGCATTTGTCAAAATTAGACTTTTGATCGACGTTTTCTCAAAAACGCCTAAACCGATTTTAGAAATTTAAAAGCCATTTGATGTATTTCGGTGAGGACTATCGTTTGTCAGTTTTGTGCAACGATCTGCCAAGCCGTTTCTTTGTAATTTGAAAAAAACTTTTCGTCCACATTTAAGCTCATCCTACCGAACGATTTTAAAAAATCAAAAACTGTTCGAAAGATATTAGTTGGGAATGATACTGATTAATTTTAGGTGAAAATCTACCGAGCCGTTTTCTTGTAATTAACTGTTGAAAAAAAGTGTTAAATTTTCGTCGACATTTAAGCTCATCCTACCGAACCGATTTTAAAATATCAAAAACTGTTCGAAAGATATTAGTTGGGAATGGTACTGATTAATTTTAGGTGAAAATCTACCGAGCCGTTTTCTTGTAATTAACTGTTGAAAAAAAGTGTTAAATTTTCGTCGACATTTAAGCTCATCCTACCGAACCGATTTTAAAATATCAAAAACTGTTCGAAAGATATTAGTTGGGAATGATACTGATTAATTTTAGGTGAAAATCTACCGAGCCGTTTTCTTGTAATTAACTGTTGAAAAAAAGTGTTAAATTTTCGTCGACATTTAAGCTCATCCTACCGAACCGATTTTAAAATATCAAAAACTGTTCGAAAGATATTAGTTGGGAATGATACTGATTAATTTTAGGTGAAAATCTACCGAGCCGTTTTCTTGTAATTAACTGTTGAAAAAAAGTGTTAAATTTTCGTCGACATTTAAGCTCATCCTACCGAACCGATTTTAAAATATCGAAAACTGTTCGAAAGATATTAGTTGGGAATGATACTGATTAATTTTAGGTGAAAATCCACCGAGCCGTTTTCTTGTAATTAACTGTTGAAAAAAAGTGTTAAATTTTCGTCGACATTTAAGCTCATCCTACCGAACCGATTTTAAAATATCAAAAACTGTTCGAAAGATATTAGTTGGGAATGGTACTGATTAATTTTAGGTGAAAATCTACAGAGCCGTTTTCTTGTAATTAACTGTTGAAAAAAAAATTTAAGCCGATTTTCATGGAAATTTTTTTGGCGATATACATCATGGTCTTATAGAACTTACTGTAATATTACGGCCTAACGACAAGTAGTTTAATTTTAAAAATTCGTCAAAGTTTGCTAAAATTATTATCGTTTTTTTTAAAGTAGGATTAATGAAGTATATTATTTACCCATTTTTTTGATTAAGTCGATTATTTACACATTTCGGGAAGTTCATGTAACTTGCCTCAAGGCTAAATACCAAACCAACTAGTTATTTAATTAAACCGCTTCCCATAGGACTCTAATATTTAAAGGTGTTCGGTTTGACCATCAACCCTACAACCATGCGAAGTTTCATGAAAATCCCAGAAGAGTAAACCTGATGGTTACCTTGTAAGTCTCACTATTGTATCTTGTATCTTGAAACCTCGTGGATTTAAGGATCTAGAAAAATGGAAGGCGACAGAGTTTAGATTTTTCATGCTATATGCAGTCCTAAAAACTTGCCCAGAACGCTATATAAAAATTTTCTTAACTTTCATGCTGCTATGAGAATTGTATTGCGATCCTTGCAACTACAGAAAATTAACTAAAGTTGTGTTTTTTTTTGATAAATTAGTCGCGGGCCTGCCAGTATTTATTTGGCACAGTTTTTACATTTACCTCAAGAACGATTGTTAACAATTGCAAAAAGTAGACTGAAAACGTTATCGAACTAATATCAAACACAACATTATTACTTTATATTTATAGTTATTTATTAATATTCATCGCTAATTCAATTATTAATAAGATAAATGTGAAAAATGTGCCAAATAAACACTGGCAGACCCGCGAATAATTTATTAAAAAAAAACACTACTTTCACTAGGTCGACCCAATATCAAACACAACATTATTACTTTATATTCATAGTTATTTATTAATATTCATCACTTATTTAGTTATTAATAAGATAAATGTAAAAACTGTGCCAAATAAACACTGGCAAGCCCGCGACTAATTTATCAAAAAAAAACACAACTTTCAGTATGTCGATCGTTTGGGTATTCTTCGAGAGAACCTCTAATTACTTTTTTTCAACTTTTCAATACAATAATTAATGAATATTCACTTTTTTCAACTTTTTAATACAATAATTGATAAATATTTGCAATGATTTGCACTATTTCAACATATCTTCGAACATATTTTGACACTGCAGATTATGTCGGTTAGTATCCATGTACTATGACATATGTAAAAATACTTGATTGTAGACTAAGGATTTTTATGTCAAACAAAGATAATGCGAAATAAATAAAATTTAATTGAATAAATTATTATATTGTAATCATTTTCATAAAAAAATTAGGTTTTAAATGTTGGCCACGCCTTCGCCGATAGGCCACGCCCACGAAACTGTCAAATACCTGGGCCTGCCAGTTGTGAGTCTGCCAATTATATACACGTAATTCTTGATACATAAGCAAACTAGTGCACTCGAATATATGTTTGCATATCACAATTGAACGTTTCAGCGACGTACAATTTATCATTCTTTAAAACACTGAGATAATATTGTTTTCGAAATTAATGTGGATGTTTCGAAGAGCCATTTCTATTTTGTTATCATGCCAGCCTTCGTATAAGGCGCTCCGACGGAACTGATGTTACCGGTATACATATTTTTTTTCGGTTTCTCTAGTGAAACGCATTCTTTTCAACATTTAAAATATTGCTTTGTCCAGCGGCCTGCAGCATTTGCGTCCTAAAAGCATGCTCTTTAATTTATTGATATTGATAACTTTCTATAAACATAGTTCAAAAATGACTCTCACATAGTATTGCACGAATTATTAATTTGGTGTTGAAAGCGATTGTATGCTTTTGAGTATTTTGAACTTTTGGATTAAATGCCCTTTTCCAGCTTCTTGATACATGCCATGAACAAAGTAAATGGTTGTTTGTCGAAGTCATGACAGATGACTATGCATTGTAATACGCAGGTGCATCATCAGACATAAAAGTTAAGGTGGCAATTTTTTTTTTTACTTTACTACTATTGAACTACAAATTTTCTCAAAAAATAATTTAAATACAGTCTTGTCTTGCCGATTGGTGAAACAAAATGCTACGGGATAACCTACCCCAAACTCACCAATCACAAGAAGAGTATGCAGGTTAAATCAATAAGAATTTGCTTCATGAGATCTATCTATGTTTTATCATGTCTATATTCATTTAAAATAGTAGCCTGCACTATAGTCATTATGACCATAAAAAGATCATCTTCTTCTAGTACATCATGTTCTACGTTTTATTATTATTATCTATATGGGTAGGGTATGGTAGCACTGCTTTGCATTTTATATTTCGAACATCTTTCTTGGTAAGTATTGAGCCCTCAATGGTAAAATTTCTTCATATGCTGCATTTTGAATACTGATGATAATTTTATTATCCGAAACTCCTGCTATAACTTAATAATAGTGGCGTATTTTCGAAATTTATTCTATAAATTGGGAACAATTTCCCTCATATCTTTCCATGATTCTATGGTGTTGCTTTCTATAGGCGTGACTGGTTTATTTAGATATAAATCTATTTCATCACGTCTTTTATTTCCTTTTTTTCTCTGACGCTATTTTTTATGTAACTGCCAAAAGTCGAAACTATCTGGCGTGGCATCAATATCTAAACTTGTAGTAGAACTGTTCAAACAAATTTGATTTCTCAATGCATTTATTGAATTTGAAGTAGCATTGGTGTTTTCTTTGCGATGTAGTGAAAAGAATCTATTGAAAAATTGATAAGAATAAATAATAATTAAGACACAATCACTATGAATCACTTACTTTCTATTCGTGTCAATCTTTCCATCAAAGCCTCTACATGCAAAGCCTCTGTCTGAGTGCCTTGATCAACAGTGTGTTGTTCTATAGTTATGGCCTGCTTCTTCCTTGCCATCTGCCGGTAATCTAAGATTGAATTAAATTTTGTGTCGGCTGCAAGAACATTAGTCAAATATATTCATTTTAATATGATACAAAAAATTTTATGAAAGTAACTATTTACAATAATCTTCCTTTTCCTGAATCTCATCTTCAAACACCCTTTTGGTCCTCTTAAGGTGACCCCTTCCTCGCGGCTCATCACTTTGAGAAGCTTCACTATGCCGTTGCCGCTCTTCTGGCTTTTTCATATGAAGCTAAGAATTCAAAGCAAATGAATATCACATTGGTATAATAAAAATGCTTCCTTTAAATTACTCAGTTTATTTTAAATGTTAATTGGTTCACGGTTCAGGAAGAAGATAGTTATTTTACATAGCTTTAACATAAACATAAATATAACATGGCGGATACATAGTTTGAGTAGGGGAAGAGTATTGCCAACGTCACTAATAGTAATGGCGGGACATTTGAATTACAAATATATATAACATTACATTTGACATTACATAAGAAAAAATGTGACAAACAATTTTGTCAATGCTCCGGGGCGATGCTTGCATCCAGATTATAATAATTAACATAACAAAATATTTGAGTGGACCGTATAATATATAGATAGATAATATAACAATTACTGAAAACTGAAATGAAAACATTTCTTACCAGTTATGTTAATCTAAAATGAAAATGACAATATTAATCATATAACAAACTATGCCTAATAAAACAAACCATAGTGCAACTGCAAAACTTAATACTAAATATATATACAAAGGAGATAATAGAAAATTATTAAGTAACAAAAAAATGCAATTAATTACAATGTAAAGGTACAATCTTTGTTATTGGACGTGTAATCCAGTAGGAGTTTTTACAATAACGACTCGTACCTTTTCATCACGTCCTGGTTTAGTTTCCAAAATTCGACCAGTAGGCCAATTCAAAGGCGGACTATTATCTTCCTTAATTAGTACTATGGAGTCAATTAAAATATTGGATCGAGCCTGAGACCATTTTGCCTCTTCTGCAAATTACTTAAATATTGTTTGGACCAAGATGTACAAAATTGGTTCCTCATCGCTGCCATTTGCATGAACAACTTTAAGATGGATTTGGAAGTGCTGTGATTGCTTCACCTATTAAAAAATGACCTGGACTTATATATATGAAACATCTCAGTTATCATCCGTGAATGATAACAATGGTCTGGAGTTCTGAATTGCCTCGATCTGTGCCAATACAGTGAGGTATTCTTCGTACGTGAAGTAATGCGATCCTAACACCCTACGAATATGGTGTTTCATTTGTTTAATGGAACCCTCCCATAACCTTCCGGAGTGAGGTGCATAAGACGGAGTAAATTTCCATGTTATTCCTAACTGAGATGCAGCTGTTACCAAACCTTGTCTAGTCATATCCAATTTAAAATACCTATATAACTCCTTCAACTCGTTGTTGGCTCCTACGAAATTCTTCCCATTGTCACTATGTATGATAGAACAACAACCCCTACGAAAAATGAACCGTCTCAACGCAGCTAAAAAGGCATCAGTTGAGAGGCTAGAAACTAATTCTATATGGATTGCCTTGGTCACCTTACATACAAATAACGAAATATAGGCCTTAACTCGAGGAGCCTTCCTTAAACGACTTGATCTCAACAATACTGGATCAGCAAAATCTACCCCAACTACCTTAAATGGGCGATGTTGAGTGATCCAATCTGTTGGGAGACTACCCATCAGTTGACTAGCAGCAGCCTTAAAACGAGCACACTTACAACAATTATGAATAATTTGCTTTAAGGCGTTACGACCATTAATTGGCCAATAATTCGCCTGTTAGTGTGAGCTGCCCTTCTAATTCTTCTAATTTTGACGCGGTTTAACTCGACCAGTACTCGGTCACATTACCGGAGTTTTAGATTTTGATAATACTCCTCCAGGGTGTTTTGCGTATAATCTGGAAAACGCAAATTCTTTCGGCATTACTAATCAGCATTGCCCGATTTCCTTTCTGTTGGTAATCTATTCTATCTATGCAAACGAACTTTAGTAATTTCAATTGCAACCAAGCATGCATTCGATTAAATTCTGAAACATCATCATCTAAATTATGATCTACCGGCATTATATCATCCGGGTTCATCAGGACTGGATAGTAAGGAACGTTTCTCCATCTACAGCCTGGAATTGGGTTTGACGCATAAAAGTTGCGTCTGATGTTTTGGATTGTTGCTCCATTGGTCAGACTAACAAACACCTCTCTTAAATTGTGGTATCTCACTTTTCCCGGCATTGGGATAATCTGATTCAACCTTACATTTCCCAGAACGGTTTGAGTCCCTGCATGCAACAGTCGCTCATGCTCTGACTTTAAAGTGTTTTTTGTGTAAAATAATGGGGTGTTTCTGGTCAAAAGAGATGTTTGCATGTTCCAATCTCTCAATCCACCTACACGCAACACGCCGTCAGCATCCCTAAATGGGTTTAACGATTTCAACTTCAGATTTGAGACCTTATCTGTCTCTAAATCTTCATCACTAGTTATAGAGAATGTTTCTAACTGGACCAAATAAAATATCCTACGTGTTGCAAACTGAATCTCAAATGCTGACAACGGATCACAAAGAGTTCTGCGCTTTTTCCTCCTTCTGAGACAATATGCGACAATCCTAACAAGCTTGCTAAACTTGGATATCCTATCTGCCAAAGACTTTAGAGCAATACCGATATCATCATCATCCTCAGTATTCGAAACAGCACAAAGTACCCGTCTTTCCGGCAGATTATCTATTGGTGGATCACAAAACCTATTTGGCCAATTTTCTCTGGTGCTACAAAGCCAAGATGGCCCGTGCAACCACAGATCACAGCTCAACAAATCATTAGCAATTCTAACACCTCTTGACACAATGTCTGCAGAGTTATCCTTGCTAGATACATGCTTCCACATAACTGCTGGAGTTAATTCTAAAATTTGCGACACTCTATTGAAAACAAACATTTTCAACTGTGAGGGTTCTGTACGCAGCCACGCAATAACAATACTAGAATCACTCCACAGAAATGATTCGTTAATCTTCACAACCCATTAGCCATAACATGCCTATATAATTTTGCCAATAACAACGCTGCTAACAATTCTAACCGAAGAAGTGTCACTTGTTTTAACGGAGCAACCTTTGATTTAGAACATATTAGATGGCAGGAAATACTACCATCTTCATTAGTCGCCCGTAAATAAATACAAGTTCCATAAGCTAGTAATGAAGCGTCCGCAAAATCGTGACACTCTATGCATACAGGAATCTGCTTGAAAAGACAACGCGGAACACACAAATCTTCCAAACACGAAAGATAATGTCTGAAATCGTTCCAGCTATCCTGTAATTCATCTGGCAGGGCGTCTTCCCAATCTAAATTGCATTTCCATAATTCCTGCATTATCAATTTCGCTGTTATGGTAATCGGAGAAATGAGTCGTCCAATAGGATCATATATTTTAGCTATGGTAGAAAGCACAGATCTTTTAGTGTCTGCAGAAGTGATAAAAATATTGGAATAAGAGATTTTGAAAATATCATCAACTTGATTCCTTGATAAATCTAATGTTTTTACAGTATTATTTTGTTCAGAAAAGTCTGTGGCTGACAAATTTTGTTGTTCCTTAGGAACATTACCTAACAACGAAAGACTATTACTTGACTACTTGTGTAACTGAAAACAACTTAGCTTCAACAGACTACAGACCTCCGATTTCAGCTGCCCTAGTTCCTGCTCTGACGATGCATCTGTAATTATGTCATCGACATAACAGTCCCTATCTAAAGTCTGCGAAGCTAGTGGATACTTGACAGAATTTTCTTCTGACAACATCTTTAGACAACGCATGGCCAAGTACGGTGCACATGAAGTGCCATATATAACTGTGTTCAACTTACAAATGTCAAGCCTTTTCTGAGGAGAATCTCTCCAAATAATTAATTGTGAATTAGCATCTGCATCCCTAACCTTAATTTGCCTATACATCTTAACAATGTCAGCGACAAAAACATACAAGTGACACCTGAAGCGAATCAAAATCGAAAACAAATCTTGTTGTAGTTTTGGACCTGTATGCATGACATTATTAAGCGACAAACCTGTGTAAGTTTTGCAAGAAGCATCAAAAACGACACGAATTTTATTAAAATTGCCATCCTTGAAAACCGAGTGATGATGTAAAAAATACTACATCAAAATCTTCTCCTGTAAGAGATGTAAGTTCGGCATGACCTAACTTTACATACTCATTAATAAAATTGGAGTAAGCTAAATTTAAGTCCTTATTTTTTATCAGCCTACGTTCCAAATTCAAAAAATGAGTTCTTGCCTGTGTGTAAGAATTTCTCAACTGATACTTCTTACCATCAATAAATGGTAAAGCAACTTCAAATTGGCCATTTCCTAAACGATGTACATTTGAAACAGTGTTCCTCACAAGCCTTATCTGAACCGGTAAGAGAATTGCTCAAAGAGATCTCCTTTATCTGCCAAAACTTAGCTAACTCCTCATGGAGATCTTCGTTAGAGATAAACCTGAATAAACACCAGACAACAACCAACCGAAGCGACTGTTCCTCAAAATTGTTAAGTTCTTCCCTAAGCGGATACAACACTGTTGCAGGATGTCAAAATATAGCTCGGCGCCCATCAACAAGTCTATTGGACCTGGAGTATTAAAATCTGGATCAGCTAATTGGACATGATCCGGGATTCTCCAGTGAGAATAATCAATAGATGAAGAAGGAAGATGTTGAGTAATATTATCAATAACTAGCCGGCCCGACAGACTTTGTCCTGTCAAAAAAAATTGTAATGTGGCGGTGTTTTGAGCCTACCTTTTTTCTATTCTTTGCAAAAAATTATCCTGAACAGAGCCGTCACCCTGGTAATAATAATTCGCTGTGAATTAAAAATAGTTAAATAAAACACTATAAGCATTTAAAAGTTTATGGCTGCCAATATAGCTTGATTAATAGAAATATATTTCTATGTTTATATAAATATATTCAAAATTAGTTTATCAAAAACTACACAAAATGTCATGACATAGATCATTGTTTTTTTACAAATTGCGTTGCCTACTCGATTAAAGAAGAAAAGGGCTGTTTTTAGGGTTTTCCCGGCAATTATTCGTTTTTTTCTCGCCGTAACAACCATTCTTGGCGCTTACCAACACATTTTGCGATCCATTTTTATAAATAAGAAGATAACACAATACAATTTGCGTTCAAAAGAAGTTAGTTTAGATTTAATTTTAATCTTAACAGACTTATTACAAGTCATACTCTGCCTTTGTAAAACATTTAAATTATGAAGTGAAGAATTAATTGGAAGCTGGAGACGCGAAGCCAGCGATTTAGTAATTAAATTTATTTGTGAGCCATTATCTAAAAGTGCACGCACGGAATGTCTTTTGCCATTTGCATCAAAAATAATTAAGGAAACAGCAGAAAGCAGAGTTTGAGGATTCGAATGCGTCATAAGAATATTACTATTGTTGATAGGGGAAACCTTTTCCTCGTGCAACAAAGAATTATGTGATTTCTGGCATATAGAGCAAGGATACTTATATTTGCACTTCGAAATGCCATGTCGCGAAGCTATACAGCGAATACAAAATGAATGCTTAGAGACTAGTTCCTTTCGCTTCTTGACATCCAAAGCTTTGAAATCAGCACATTGGAAAATGGCATGCTCTCCCTTGCAACAGATGCAAGGTTGAGAAGCCTTCTTCACAATTATGTTGACTGTCTTAGCTGAGGGCTCTTTACAAACAGAACTAGAATTCTCTAAAGCTACTACCCCTCATTTCAATAAAATTAAAAAAACTATTCAAACTTGGTAGTTCTGCTGACGTTTGAGATAAATTCCATGCAACTCTAGTGTTGTTATCCAACTTTTTCGACAACATGAACAAAAGAACGACATCCCAATACTTGACTGGTTCAAATAATGCAGTCAAAGCCTGAACTTGCTGTCTTGCATTAATGCTCTCAAATTTTTAAAAGAACCTTTACTAATAGGGGAAATTTTATCGATTGAGTTTAAGTGAGCATTAATGATTAAAAAACATATTATCATATGTTTTTAAAATGAGATTATAGGCTACTGTGTAATTTTCATTAGTTAATTTTAAAGAAGAAATAATGTTTGAAGCTGAACCAGTGAGAGTACCTCTTAAATAATGCAACTTCTGCACGTCAGACAATTTAGCATTTGTGTGAATCAATGAGTTGTACAGGTCAATAAACGCTGTCGATTCACTAAATTCACCACTAAATGTAGGCAACACTATGTCAGGCAACTTAACATCTACTGAACTATTAGAGACCCTAGTCGAATTCTTAGGAATATCCCTACCATCAATCAAAGTCTGAATCTCAGCCATCAAAGTTAATATAATTCTGAATATTCTAAAAATACCTTAGTGTACTTCCCTGGCTTCAACCTATTTAGCTCAATGTAATTTGTTTCCCACTCATGTGATCGCTCAACCAACTTTTGCTTCTGTGCAATCAACAGATTTATGTTATCATCCTCACGGAATCCTGCCACAAACTTTCTAATGGAATCAAAAGATGTCTTGATAATTTCGTGAACATCTTTCAGAGTATCGATGTCAGCCATTTTAAAGTTGTTCAAACAAATCTACAAATAAAAAATAATGAGAAAACCACAATAACAATGAAATATTAACTAGCTCTATAATAACATAAGATAAATATTAATCTGATATACAGTGTAAAAGAGAAAAGAAAAGTATACATATAATAATACTATAAAAAATATATAAACAGCTACTGGAAAATTTAAAGGATCTATCTGTACATAACACAGATGAACTAAAATATAATATAAAACAATATTATGGCATTTAATATAAAAATAAATCTTCTAATCAGCTTTGAGAATAAATACTTCACAGAGAACCACGCTAGGTGATCTCAAATATATAACCAAAATCCCACGTGGTCTGCGAGTTAGAAAGTTCCTCCTTTGACCTTGGCGTACTTCTGGAAAACACCGTAGTAATCGAAGCTGGATATAATGCAGCATCGTACAAATTGTCCTCCTCGTACAAATCGTCTGCCTCGAACAAACCTACCGCTTGTAGATTTTGTCCTCCTTGCAACTTAGCTTCGACGTGTTGTAACGCCAGCTAACCTCAAATACCTCGAGCAGCTTTTACTTCGCTCAACGAATTGTAATAAATAACGAAAGTCTCGTTTATAGGTTAATGACAAAGCACACATAATCTAGCAAGGATAAGCGCTGGTATAAATATATGTTATTCGGTGAGATGGACCAAAATATGGTCAAATAAAAATGCTTCCTTAAAATTACTCAGTTTATTTTATTGTTACTTGTTTCGCAATTCAGCAAGAAGAGAGTTATTTTACAGTTTCGACATGAACATAAATATAAGATGGCGGGTACATGGTTTGAGTAGGGGAGGGCTATTGCCAACATTACTAATAGTAATGGCGGGACATTTGAAT
The DNA here is from genome assembly GCF_003426905.1 of Ctenocephalides felis. Taxonomy (NCBI): domain Eukaryota; kingdom Metazoa; phylum Arthropoda; class Insecta; order Siphonaptera; family Pulicidae; genus Ctenocephalides; species Ctenocephalides felis. Next base: position 57,422 of record NW_020538355.1, read on the forward strand.
TACAAATATATATCATTTATAATTATAATCATATATATATATATATATATATATATATATATATCATTTATAATTACCTCTGAACAATTTCTTGAACTGCTATGTTATATTTTAAGCTAAGCCATGAACATTGCATGGCGAGCTCATTTTTCATCAATCTCCTACACACATTTGCTATGTGTGCCTGTGCAGTTATGCCCCCAACTTTCATTACTAAGAGTTGCTAAAACAATAATGAAAAAAATAAGTGTGCATATATAAATATAAATATTACATACTAAACATATATACAGATATATATGTATCTACTATATTTATACTAGAGGAGACTTACAAATTCTGTACAAAACTCGGCATCATCTTTTAGACGCGATTCTAAATCATTTAACTCGTTCTCAGTGGCAGCATTAAGTCTATATTCTTGTGCAGTGACACATCAATTGCTTGATTTTGACGTGTCGTCAAAACCTGGCCATCTTGGATGTAGCGCATAATTACCGCTATTTGGGCATTCATGGCATCAACACTCTCAATTATTTTAGCATTAAATAATTATTAAATTATGTAAAAATATATATATACACACACACATATATATATATATATATATATATATATATATATATATATATATATATATATATATATATTAATATTGCATATATCATGGTCCGTAAATCATTATGCGTGGAGCTGGTACAAGTATTTGGGATTGGAGATCGCCTGGGTGATAAATTGTACTCCACCTCCGCAGCGTAGTTATATTGGGGTTCGGGAGCGTAGGTCTGTTGGGTCTCGGGAGCGTAGGTCTGTTGGGTCTCAGGAGCGTAGGTTTGTTGAGTCTCGGGAGCGTAGGTGTGTTGGGTCTTGGAAGCGTAGGTGTGTTGGGTCTTGGGAGCATTGTGTGTTGGGTCTTGAGAGCGTAGGTGTGTTGGGTCTCGGGAACGTAGGTGTGTTGGGTCTTGGAAGCGTAGGTGTGTTGGTTCTTGGAAGCGTAGGTGTGTTCGGTCTCGGGGCTGACCTCCGAAGTCAAAACTATTTTGCAAAATAGAATTTAATACATCATGATTCGGAACATTTACACAAAATTACTGCATTTTACATTTACCTCTAACTTTTGTTCCTAAATTTGATTCTAGGTACTGTAAGTTAAAACCATCCACACAATCTGATTCATATAGAGCAATATCTACATAGTGATGATTATATCATTATTTTAACATAATCGAATGTAATTTATGATTTATAATTTTACTCCTTTCTTACCTTCATCATACGACGTATATGATGCCTCTGATGTCCACACAACTTCCTCTCCTTCCTTTTACCGCGGCCCAACTTCATTAAGTTGGGTTAATTAGAATCTTTCATCTCCTGCATGTCTCCTCGCAGAGATGTAAGATTCTAGAACGAATATTTAGATGAAGCAGCCCTTAGGACTTCAATGCCAACTTAAAACTCATTCCTCACCATAGAATGCCTTAAAAACTACTGCTTCTTGGGTCCATGTTTTCCGATCTATGGACGCTTTTCTCTTAACCATCAATGTAATGTCTTTGTATCTAGGTGGCCACCAAACTTCCTTTATGGACCCATCATCGTTAATGATGAGCCACTCTTTAGGCACCTCGCAGGGGCTGCCAGCCATTAATACTACAGCATAATCCTTCATAATATTGAATGCAATACCAAAGTTTAATGACTACAAGAAAAAATCAAAATATTTGTTCAGGACGTCACCTCACAATGCATACAATAAGTGGTAAAGTCTGATTTCGGCCAAAATTTAACACGTGTTTGGGTACATGATTTTACACAAATAATCAAACTTTGCATTTGCATTAATGCATTAATGATTTTGCAGTGCAATAACTATTTTCAGAGAATTTTAGCCGAAATTAACTTAATTCAGTCCAAACATAACCCTCTGAATATATGGTTTATGAATTTTGAAACGTTTGTTACATTCTTTAGTCCAAATGGCATTGCTAAGTATTATTCACAGAGTCCTCAGGGTGTTATAATTGCTGTTTTTGAATGTTTTTCTCATCCATAGGAACCTGACGGTAAGTTTTGAATAAATCCAGTGCCGAGAAAATTTTCTTATCATGGAGTAATGGGAACACCGATCTTGAATAAGTGGTGGAGGATATTTGTTGGCATTTAATCTAAGAAAATCTCCACACCACCTGTATTTTTCATTTTTCTTTTGCGTCATGTGCACAGGACTTGCCCATTGGCTGCTTGACGGTCGAAGTATTCCTGTATTTAGTAGTTCTTGTTGCTGCTTTTCCCCAAAGATTTTTCCGAATCTAGCTGCAACTGGTGGTCCTGTAATAATGATTTATGTGCCAGGAGCGGTTCTTTGCATTTGAAGTTATTTGATGTTTAGTAGTGTCTATGTAGTTATTTAGTAAATTCTTATACTGATTGATTGTATTAATTAATGCTGGCGTTTGTCCATTTGAAGTTAGTCTTGTTATAGGATAAATTAATATGTTTCTTTGAGGTCAAACAGCAGGTTTATTAGCTCTGATGATTGCAGTTGATACATCAGCCGATGGCCATGTGAAATAACGTATAATATTAGGTCTAGTTCCACATGTTTTTGCTGCAAATAGTACTAATTCGTCCAATTCGTTAGCCACATCGATATTTGTTTGCTGGTAAATTTGATAATATGGATCCTGAATCTACAAGAAAATATTGAGCTCAGTACTTAAAGAATTTATATCACAATCTTCACAAGCTCCTGTGTTCAATGGTGGCTTTAGTTTTTCGGATTGAGTTTGCTACTGAACAGACATGGCCGTGTGCACTTGTTGCTCTTGTTTCCAAACCTTATGTGATAGTAGCAAACATGACTTCTTGACGGTGTTCTGGTTCTTGGTCTTCTGTGGAATTGGTTATATGGATTGGGTCTGGACTTTAACTGCTCTATTTCTTGTTGTTGTACTTGTTGTACAGGTTTCAGTTTCTGTATTTCTTTGAAAGCCAATGTGAGAATATTATTTAGCATATCTAGTTTATTGTCTATGGTGTCCTTGTGGTGGCCATGGCGTAGTTGGAACCACATACTTCCATGAGTTTTACAGCAAGATCAGCGATTGTGTTTAGGACCGATTTCTCAGTTATTACCAAATGGATTCTGATGTTGTGTGGATATGATCATCTCTATCATACAATAAAGGAAAAGTTCACAAATTTGATCAATTTAGAGTCAGGGCGGATACCAGCGCAATTTGTATTAGTAGACGTAAGTCTTTTACTTGGCTTTTTGGTTTGCTTACTAATTCATGTACTACAGGGTCATATTTTTCTATTAACTCAAAGTTTTCTCTGGAGCTTAATACATCACTATCCACGTTTGTTTAAAGTGTCACAAGAAGTCTTGAAATTACTTGACGCCAAAAAGATATTACTTTTATGATTACAGAATTATGCTCGTCATCGAGGTTCTATGTAGTCGCCACTGTTGACATGTACTATATGAATCAAGATGAATTTGTTGCTGGCTTTCAGAGCTTTCCAGTGTTTTTTTTTTTTTTACTGGACAGGTCTCTGATCTCTCTTTCAGATCAGTCGGTGTTGTGATCACCTTAATCCTACGGCACGCCTCGACCTGAAACTGTGTCATCCTTGTGGATTTGTTTCTAATCATGCACTATTCACTCGCAATGTAGTTTCGCTTGGCTGAGAGATTTTTTCTTCCGCGACGACTCTAATCTTGTGTTGATCTTCCTGTGATCCTTCGTTATCCGTTCCAGCTTCGTGGCTGGCGGCTCTTGCTTTTCAGTTTCGGCATGGACTTCAGTTTCTGAATGGTTTTCAGTTTCTTTCTGCTTCACAATTTTTGAATGCTCTTCTTCGCAATGACTCTGATATTGAACTGCTTTATTGTGAATTAAAATCGTGACATTAAAGCCATCTATTTTTAAAACTTTAAACGAATTCGTTTACATTGATAAAGGTTTTTTATATTTCCGCGTATATCTATAGATTCGTCTATCATGATATCTATTCAAATGTTTGAGGATATTATATTTTGATTGTAATACAACTCGATCGTAGGTGATTAATTATACCCAAAATATTAAATTGTACGTTGTGAAATATAAAAAAATAATAAGTATTGGTATGGCAAACAACCTGAAAGATAATGAAGAAAGAAAACAGCTCAGTAAAATATATTGTACATATATATATTATATATATATATATATATATATATATCGGCATACACCTCACTAGTATCATTGTCAATATTATATTCAACACCCTGCTTGTTGTTCCATTGTAGTAAATAATTGCAAATATATTTAATTAAAAACTTAAAATAAATCGACTCTATGATGACAACACAAGCACTGTTACTCAGTAAACGTACTACTACGACACCGGCTACTGCAACTGGATGTAGTGACGCATTACTACGTCGGCGGATAGCGAACAAATGACGTAGTACTACGTCAGCGGCCAGTAAAGATCCAACCTGAGAAAATTGTATTGGAATAACTCCTCGCTAAATAAACATCTCGTATCGTCTTCGTTTCGGGAAAGACGCAAAAATATCATCTTGATTAACTTCTACTTCTAAGCCTACGACTGGCGCATTCATTTCAATCAGCTTAAGTCTTAACAAACCTTTAAGAGTTCTAAGTAGAAGTGAACATTGAAATTTCCGGAAAACGAGAGTGAACTCTGAAAATCGTATTGTATCCATTTGGTAAAGGTATGAGCTTGTGTAGTTTAGAATTTTTTACCGCAATGAAAAAACTGTCGACATAAAAAGTAGCATTTCCTTGACTTTATTTGAAATATAGAGGATGAAAGGCATCTGATGTCATGCGGCTATAGAATTAGGTAATTGGCTGCGCATTTATCTGAGGAAAACACATGTGACGATGTATCCGCAACAATTTCAACACCAAAACTACTTAACTCTGGTATGGTTGCATGTGTGTAATAAATTATTTCAAGTTCATTTGTTTCATAATCTACAAATATATTATATGATTAATATTTCGTATTATATTCCTAAATAAAAGATGAAAAATAGAGCTATATTAGAAACATAGTTATCGATTATCAATTATATGCGAATATATGTTTATATTCATATATAATGCTTTTAAATTTAGATATTATTTGTTCTATACATTGTACATGCACATTTTATGTTTAATATTTTATATCATTAACATAAATAACTAACAAAATAATGAAAATATTATATAAGTGTATGGTTTTTATACCTATCATACTAATATGGAAGTGAATTAAGATACTTTTGATCATAATCGCTATCATTGTTTATAGAAACTGAGGTTTTTTCAGTGATAAATATTTTAGATAGTATTTCAGACGGGCGTATAATTTGCGATAAATATCTTGCATATGAAAAATAATATATAATAGCGTAAGTGTGAAAGCAGCAACCAACAGTCCTTAATCCGTTAGGACAACTGGTTCTACTAGTTCACGGTTACGGGTGGTGTGTACTCTATATAGACATTATAGGTTTTCCTATTAACATGCCGTGATGAATATTCTGTCCAATTATATTAGAATTTTCTTTCGCAAAATATATCTTTGGTTGACTGTCATTATTTAACATTTCAGCCAGATAGGATACCGCTTGGGATAACTGGTAGGAGCCTGTAAATAGAATTTTGAGTTCTCGTTCATTTAAGTGTGGGGGGAAGCCTAATAGACAATGAAAAAGTTCTAGTGTTGTCGCTCGTCTACTCCATCTTTTTTCAATGACTTCATTTGATAAAGAATTTGGTATGTTGCGTATATTCATGTAATTGATAACTTCATCCGCCAAATCTCCATCCGATGACGGCCGCTTTTCATACTTATTATGTAGAAAACCAACAATTTTACACAATATTTTCACTTTAGGCAGTGCTTTATTGTCTAGTGTATGATGAAGCAATCGATATCTTTGTGAAATATTGACGTACACTGCTTCGACAACCCATGGGAGCTTAGTTATCCTTCTGGATTCATTGTATCTTCAGTCGTAAGTTGTTTTCTTTTGCCTTTACAACATGGCATAAAAGGAACATAACGTGCTGATTTCATATCATAAATAGCATCACGAAATCCACGATCAACTAAAAAAAAATATCATCTTGATGCAAAAAAGTGCCGATTCCGTGCGAATCTTTCAATATAATTTTCATAATATTTGCATCATTTTGTGTTGCCAGAAAGGGCCCGAAGAAGTCAACGACAAAACTATTTGTTGTGCAAATCGTGAATGGTTTACACAATGGAACCAGTTTCTGGCCTGAAAACAACTTTCTTTAGTACTCATTATCTGTGCTTTTTTCATGACGTATGCAGGTACCGTCACATATTAAAACTAACCGATCTTCAGGCAAATAACGGATTTTTTTTTTGAATTTTACGAAGTCTCCAAAATTAATTGGTCTCTTGTAAAAGACTCTAATCCAAAATTTTGAACTAATATGTCCCTTTCAAATCCATTTAAAATTTGAGAATAGTAATGAAAAACTTGACTTTTAGAAATATTAAAAATAGCGGCGACAACATTGTTAGAGTTTCCGGTTCTTAATTTAAATAAAAAAAATTACTTATGCTTATAACGTTTCTTGTTGTCTTTCATTGATTTAAACATATTACTTAATTCCATGATAACACATATTATATATAACTTCCGGATAAAATCCTGTTAATATTTTTATTTTCTTCGGTGACAGCAAAATTTTCCATCTGTTTAAATAGCGATTGGTTTGAACTTTAAGCTGTTTTAAAAAAAGGACACTTCTTTCTAAGGCACATAGCTTGTATTTGAATAAATACGCGACTGTTGTATAAAAAAAATTACCGAACAAATGCTTATTACAGGTACGATTACCTGTAGGAATATAAATTCTGGCCTTTGCGCATACATGAATTCTAGCCTCTAAAGGAATTGTAACAAGGTTGGATATATTATTACAAATTGAACAATGTCGATGGGTCGATGCTATTCGATTAAGACAAAGTTCAACAAATATCACTTTTTTCAAAAATATTACAATCGTATTCACTACAAAATGCACTTACAGAACTACTATCACTACCACTAAGCACTGAATTATTTGCATTGCATATGCTCGTTCTGCTACTAGAGTTTCTATAAGGAATTAGTCTACACGTAGCACACAAAATATCACCAATTAAAATAGTTTTGTCTGTAGAACTACTGTACAATTGTTTATCATCCTTACTTAAAACGACCTTTTTGCACACCAATTTTCGTCAAACATTAATTGTAATTCTTGCAATTTTGCGATATTATAATTTCAATTATATTAACAAATTATAATGAACCACTAAAATATACGCTCAACAAATTAAATTGTTATCAAAATAAAAAAAAAATAGCAAGTTCAACTGACACATAATTAGAGTTCGCAAAAAACACACAAAACACAAACAAATGAATAGACTGCTATACAATTTGCAAGTAATAATATAATATGTTAGCAAATATTAAATCACTAAAATGTTCATTACACAAAGTAATTGTGTTGTCATTGAAATATAAGATTTCAATCTGGCTCAAAATTAGTGTTCACAAAATATCACACAAAACATAAGAAAGCAAAATATAGACAGCACAAAAATATTATTTCCGAAATCAACTAACGACACAGTTTTCGGAAACCAGATAAATTATTTTCTAAAATTACTTAAATTCCAAGTGACTGTATTTGAGGCATACACAATATCGAATGGGACATATTTGTTAAATAATAAAAGCATAGACTTTTAGATTACTAAATATTAAATTCTTTATTGTATTGCAGAATTGATAAAAATAGAATAGGAATATCATATTTATAATTTTATATAGGTTATGTTATTATTCAACATTATATTTTTTTATTTTAAAAATATTTTTATCATAATGTGTACGAACCGAAATTATGGTATTTCAAAATTCTATGTTCATTCGGTACCACGGGCCCATGTTTCTAATATATCAGGGATTAATTTCGATCAAGTAAGTTCACAGTAACTTTATTTATTAAATTATTCATTATACGATTCAAAGGATAACATAAATAATGATAATTTTTATAATGTCAATGAATAAAGTTGTCTTGCCAAGGCACGCTTCCATCATTGTTGAAATAATGCACATATTTTTCCCTTACGATTTTTGCGGCATTTGGACTATTTCCTAAATATCGTTGATTTAAATGTTTCATATTTGAATCATTAGAAATCGACCCCGGTGTAATACATCCCTGTTTCATATTTTCTCGGTCAAAACATTCTGCATAAGTATATGAGTTAGTAGAATTAGACATCAAATAATTGTGTAAAGCACAACTTGCCAGTACTATTCGATCAATGTTATTTGGCTCGACATTTATTGGTGTTTTAAATATTCTAAATCTAGAAACCAATATACCAAAAGCATTTTCCACAATGCGTCTATCTCTACAAACACGATAGTTATAAATCTTTTTATCTTTTGAAGTAAGATCTGAATGACGGAATGGTTTCATCATGTTCGTTCTCAAAGCAAAAGCATCATCAGCAATAAATACGTATGGCAGTATTTCAGAACTATTTTTGATTGGTTCATGTGATGGAATCTCCAATTCATTTTTCTGGAGCTTGTCATAGAGTTCGGTTGTTTGGAGTATACCTCTATCTGATATCCTGCCCTTAACTCCAAAGTCACACACGATGAATTGGTACTTTGCATTTACTATTGCAAGTAGCACCATACTATGAGGACATTCATAATTATAATAATAAGATCCGCTTCCACTAGGAGGAATAATGTCTATGTGTTTGCCATCAATCGCCCGAATGAGAGTTTGATGCAAGCAAAAAATATAAAATATAAGTTTCAAGTGAAATAAAATTTATGTACAGCGTAAAAATGTATTTCCGAGTCCCCGGTTTCCTGGGCTGGGGCCCCCTTAGGTCGTGGGCCCGTGGCAATTTGCCACCCACGCCACCCTATAGTTACGCCACAGCATACTGACTTTTATACTCACTTTGAAATAATTTTTCTCCAGTACTTTAGATATAGCTTCACACGTCTCAGGAATAATTACACCCAATGCCTGAGGAGATATTAATGTTGTGAACTTTAAATTCTCATAACTCCTTCCAGAAGCAAGAAATCTTAATGTTGCCGTCAACTTTTCGTGTGGCGAAATAGCTTTACGCATAATAGTATCTTGTCTTCTACTTAGAGGTAAACCATCTTTAGCAATTTTAAATAAGTTTCTTCGTCCATGCGAAGAAAATTGTGCCAATCCCTTGGCGCTACTTTGAATTTATTTAATAGATTTATATGCGAAAACAGTTCCCTTTTTCTTAGCCATTCCTTGCACCAAATAGATCTCCTTTTAGTTATTTTCCATTTTTTTGGGGCAAATACAAATGACATGGCCATAAAATCGTCATCTATTTCTGCACTAATTTTGATAAAAAAAATATAATAATCTACTAATCACAAATAATTTAGTAAAAAATAATATCAATTATCACAAAGATATATTTTTAGGTTATGTTTTGACATTTATTATTTGACAGTTGCGCATTCATTCAGTTGCACATGCATACAGTTACGTCTGTGGCCGGCTTTAATAAGCATGATCCCAAATGTTGATAGATCTTCGAAAAGATCAGTAAAATATGTTTCAACTTTCAACTTTATAAGACCCACGCCACTTTCTACAACTTTCTAATTTCATATCCCATGTGCTTCATTTTGTCAGAATATCCATTATTATTTTCATGGTTTTCAATTTCCCCTATTCTTGAATTGCTCTGAATACTGAAGTGCTCTGATTTTTCTTTCGTATCCTTTTCTCGAAGCCGACGTTTAAACCCAGTGTCAGATGGGAATAGTCTTGCACATGCTTGTTGATCTAATTAAATAGTCAATGCATGTGCAAGAATATGTATGGAAACATATTTTGCATGGTTCACACCTCAAGCATGTTGATTATATGTATATTTCACGGTTCAGCCGTACCACGTATGGTGCAACATCAGCAGTCGTTGATAGCACATTTGATTCTTTACTTTTCTTGACCTCCGTAATATTGCCTGGCAGTACTGTCCTACTTCTTGTGTGGATGCTGTAGATATCTCTGTCTCGTAGAAAGTATATGACCACACAGCCTTCGGTTCCATTGTTGAAAAACATCTCTTTCATATAGTAGTACATATTCGATCGCTTTGTCCATTCTTTTAGAGTATTTTCCTTTCATCAATCTACTTTTCAACTGATTGTGGAAGCTTTCCAAAAACATATTTGTATTGACACCCAGACCTTTTCTAAAACTATATGCCCAGGTCTTTGTGCGCTTATAATAAGCCTTCCTGAAATATTTTGCGAATGACTGTGTAACAACATCTTCTTCAAGCTCCTTCAGGTTATCATTTAAACTGCTCGAGAATTCCTCTTCATTTAAAATCATTTTAATCTCTTAATTTTTAATCTCTAATTAATTTATCATAAACTTGCGTCTGTCTTTGTCTACTTCTGATCTTTGCTCTTTTCCAATTCCTGGACACATGCCATGAACACAATAATTTGTTTTCTGGTGACCCCATAACGTGTGACCAGCAATTGAAATATGCCGGAGCATTATCTGTCATAAAAGTTTTAGCCTTTATTTTTCCTACTGCCTCAGAAATTTGCTGAAAAAAAATTTGAAAAAGTAATTCATTTTGTCTGTTTGAGAAACAAAAGGCAACAGGAATCCCACTCCCAAATTTATGCGTATGCGTATTGCAATTGAAAACCATAACTGTTAGTCCCGTGCGTACCATCAACGCATATCTTGTCTGTACCAAATTCCAATAACGTTTGCGCCTGCATGTTTGTCATAATTACAAGAATAAAGTCATCATTGCCAAGTCCATAATTAGTTGTATTAATTCCTTTATAAAATAACACTTTGAAGGTTTTCTTTTGTTGGTTCTCCTTAACCCAAGTAGTTACACTTGTTGAATCATTTTTATTTCTAAACGTATCGTATGGTGGTAGAACTTTCTGTTTCATATTCCAAATATCTTTCTTTGCAATCATGGAAGCTCTCAGTGGTAATTCTTTATTGTAACAAGCTTCACGTATGTTTTTTAGAATGAAATCATTATCAACGCCAGCCTTAATTTGTTCTGAAAAAGTTATAATAAGAATAAAAAAATAACAAAAATTTCGTACATAAAACTAAATTATCTTTAACTATACCTTTGATGTTATTTATCAAATTTTGGTTCAGTCGCACATATTTTGTCAAATTTTCATGTTCCACATACATCTTCCAGTAATCACATTTAACATGTCCGTCATTATATATCTTGCATATGATTCGTGAGGGACAAGCATGTCCAATTTTTTTGGTACCCCTTGAAATTGGTTCTTTTATTTGATGTGTGTAAGACCGATTGCAATTAAAATATTGAGCGTATAGGCCTTCCCACAATCCTCAATGGGACAGGTAATCCGAAGAGCCCTTATAGATCCTATAAACTGTCAATTATTGTAATTTTTGTGGATGTAATATTAAACATATTTAAATAGTATTTATTTATTTATTCAATACTTGTAAACACCTTCCGAGAGTGCAACGATAAAATATTATTTGGTGTGGGTCTTGTAGGGGTCGTTTGTAAGAATGTGGGCGTATGTAGAAGGAATAGGTGACGAAGGAAGAGCATTTGATAGAATGTCTGTGGAAGGAATTAGAGAATGAGGCAAAGCATAAGAATGAAGTGCTAGAGATGTTTCAGGATTAATTCTAAAATTATTGTAAAATGTGCGGTTGATATTGGAGTCTTGTAAAGAAATATTGGGAGTTGAGCAATGGAAGGTTTTGATGTAACTTTGCAAAGAAACAGGAGTATGTAATATCTTTGGGCAAAATGTGCATTGAAAATTACTGTAAAACTGTTTTGGCTGTTTTCCATGTATTAATCTGATCTGGCGGGAAAGCGAACTAAATAAAAAAAACTTTGACATAAGCGTCTTCATTGTCTTGGTATTTTTGAGATTGCAAATAGAATGAAAACATTCTTCATTACTATTTATTATTATTCTTTTAAGCATAGTATTTGGTATTATTAATCATCTATAAAAAAGATGTTTTTATTATGACTGATAATTGCCTGAAAAAATAGTTTTATAAAAATATGATAAGGTATATATAAAAAAAATATAAAAAATTATAAAAAGCAAAATTTCCAAAATTTCAAAAATATATTCTATATAAATTACCTCATTCACGATATAATTTTATAAAATTATTTATGAATAATTTTTAAAACATTTGTTTTTGAAATGGTTAATGTGTTCGTAACATAAAAGTAATAAAATTCAAAATTGTGTTCTGGAATTTTTTCATACATTTCTCTATGTATGTTGTTAAACCCCGTATATATATATATATATATATATATATATATATATAAATTATATAAATATAAATTATTATAAATAATAATTTAAATTATTTATATATATAAAAAACTGCAGCCTAGTATAGTCATAGCCTCAGAATATTCTAAGGGACATGAACATTCATAATATTTTTAGCCCTTTTCAATAAATGTAATTAAAATAGCAAATGGTGACAGTTTTATTCGTATGACGACTATACTCGTCAATACAAAAAATTCTGCCACATCTTCATGACGAGTATATCCGTCAATTGCAGTTATCTGGTTAAATTGCATAAGTTTTGTACATTGGACTATTCAATTTCATCAATTTTGAAATCAGACTATACAAAATTTAATTTTCTGAAATACGTGGTTCGAATTACGTTGTAATATTATTTCGTACTAAATTATTAATATATTAATTAATTTATGTGCATTTGCATATATTTGTTTTTATTATATAAATAATATAAATTATTATTTCAATGATAAATTATAATTTTTCGACTTCATAAAACTTTGTTTTTTTTACAGTTTTTGGTATAAACTTGAAACCGTTCAAGTTGAATGCACAATCTGTGTATAGTTGTTTAGATGTAATTATCTTTTTCGATATATAAGATTTAAAATAATTTTATTAGATAAATTTGTAGATAATTTTAAAGTCTTTAGAAGTATGTTACCAAAGTGTAAAACCTTTACACATTTTTGCTGAAATTGGGATATGAACTTCAAAAAATGTCCAAGCAGAATGTATAAATTGACTTTGGTATTTCAGATGAGTAACTTTTATGGAAAAGATTTTATTGATATTGTTATATATAACATATACAATATATATATATATATATATATATATATATATATATATATATATATATATATATATATATATATAAAGCGAGAGATTTTTCTTCAGATGGTGAAATAATATGATGAAAATTGTTTCTTGGGCATCCATCCAATAATTAAAAAAACAGTTTTAATGCAACATGTTTTAATTAAGAGAACATACGTTTCGGGTCCAGATTTGACCCATCTTCAGTGCATACAAATAAATTTAAAAAAAAAATTATTTAAAATTAATTATTGGATGGATGCCCAAGAAACAATTTTATCATATATATATATATATATATATATATATATATATATATATATATATATCTTACCAAGTCCAAAGCAAATTTTTCATTTTTCAACCTTTTTTTCAAACTCCTCTATTTCGCTTAGACTCTTCAATGGTATCACTGCCATTTGCTCCTCTTCGTCTGAAACTGAAAACATACAAATTTCAGTTTGATTTTCAATCATTTCTTGAAGATGAAGTGTAATTTTCTCCGATATTGTCGACAAGTGATTCAATGACTTTTCGGGCTTATCTTTGCTTGATAAAATGAACTTCACGATTAATATTTTAATACAATAAAAACGTTGACATTGAAAAATTTAGTGGCAAATTGTTCAAAATAACTTGAAACAAGTTATTGAGTTGAGAACACAAAATTAGCAAATAGGATTTGCTGATAAAAACATATTCTTTTTCAGAAAGTTAGAATGAAATATTGTTTATTAAACATTATAATGGAGCAAGAAGTGCATTTTTGAGCTATTTTCAATAAGCTCACAATAGCATAGCAAAAATAGTACTCGTATGTACTGATTTAGTACCAAAACTCTGTTTTTCTCTCCAACCTACCAAAAAAAGCAGAAGACTAAGCAAATTGTGGGCTTATGTACAATTTCTGATATTATTAAGAAAATAATGATAAACAAAATACTTACTTGCTATAGATTCAAGCTTTTCCTCAATATTCGGTGGTATACCATTTTGAATGGCTTGCTCATTATTTCCTATTGAATATACAGCTTTTATCAATACTTTTAATAATTTATTACTTTAATACTTTCTTATTATTTTAATACTACAGATTACTCCTCAATAGTTGAGGAGGGATGATGGTAGTCAAGAGCAGTTGCGATTTGAGGTTTTTCATATTTTTCAATCATTTGTGCCATACTCTGCACATCATCGGGCAAGTTTGCATCAAAATGTTTATTTATTATTTTTAATAATTGATTAGCTTGTTCCTCTTGTATTTGTGTTTCCTCAATCCAAACATATAGATCGTTCAAACAAATATGATTGCTCGAAGAAACAGTTTCGTTGATTGATCTATTCACTGAAATAAAAAAGCGGACAGAATCTACTTTCAGCCCACCACTTTTCTCGAGAAATGAATCAAGTCAAGAACAATGAATCTGGTCAAGAACACCAATGTAATTGATTTAATATGGCACCAACAACCTAGTACATGTTCTATTCAAGCATTTTTTTCAAGTGTTGTATTCAAGTATGGATCTAAATTGTAATCAGCACAATACTCAACATCAAATAAAATGATATTGTTCTAAATTCATTCTAAACATTACTCGGTTATTAACTTCCCGAAGGAGAAGTTTGTTTTCATCAAAAAATCCGATTCTCGGCGATTTTATGTTTTCTCGACGTTTCCATTCTGGATCGAATGCGAACAAATTTGTAAAAAGTAGGTTTGTGTGTGTTTGAAACAGTGCCGTAAATCGACGTTTTTTTCCCAAAACGATCGTTTTGTCAACACAAGCAGAAAGTGTTTTGAATTATTTAAATCGGATGTTTATTTCTCTCAAAAACTGCCATTTTTCGAACATTTAGCTCGGTATCTCAGAAACGGCTGGACCTGCCTTTGCCAAAAACTAATCAGCACATCTCTCTAACAATACCATTCAAATCGGTTGATCCGTGAGCTCGAAAACGTGGGCGAAAAATTGTATCCATGCATACACACACACATCTATTTTTTCTGAGGTATTCCAAAATGTTCAGAAACCTTTGAAACGTCGAGAAATGCAAAAATTTTTAATTCGATTTTTGGACGATTACAATAACTTACCCTACGGGAAGTTAAAAAATATAATTTATTTTAGTATAAACACTATTTACAGATTTACAGTTGTCGACATATTATATTAGCCAAGCTCAATATAAGGCGAGGAGTGATTTCTGTACTAGCATTTCACTCCGTAAAAGATGAACTTGAATCTGGCGCCATTGACATTTTGCCTCCGTTGGCAGACCTGCGTCTAGTCGAGTGAGTGCATCTATTAATCTGTGGTCGTGCTCAAGCCACGTGTTCTGTGTGTTCGTAATCCATTATGTTGCTTTGTGCTGCGCATTGGTTTCAACGTGTTTGTGTTTTGGCGTGTTTGCGTTTTGGTGTTTATTTCTATTTTATTTAAATTCAGTGCTTTGGTAGACAAATAATTAAATGGCCTAAATTGGCGATAAAATTGTTTGCAGATTTTTGGTTAGTATTTCGATGAAATGTTAATTCAATACGTGAAACAAAAACAAAGAATTTGGCAGCATTTTATGATTGCTGTGTTTTGTATGTGATTTTATATGTGAAATATTTGTTGAAAACTTTCGTGCTTTTCACACTTGTTGTAACACGCTGTTGATTTCATTTAAGACGCAATGCTCGTCAAATTTATGATTATTATGTACATACGCACGTACTTTATTTATTGATATCATTTCCAGTCTCACAGAAGCGCTATAACTAATGATGCATATTCTATTTTAACACTGTAGTTGACATTAATTTTCTTTTCTTTTGATGCTATTTTAAATTATTATTTTTATTTCTATATATGAATTACTATAATATTCTTTACTTTCAAGTGTCGGTGAAGAAATTTTATTCAACATAATGGAGAGCCATGTGAATGTTTTGCCGAAAAAAATCATCCTACATTTTATAGCCATGCAAGGTACACTGAGTAATAATTTTTAGCAAGTAAGTACTTGCAAGTTTTTTATTGTGGTGGATATAATCCTTATCAGTATTATCAAAAATGCTTAGTAATAGCAAAATTGTTTTACGAAGCACTTAAAGGCACATGCTGCCAGAATTCCACAAATGAAATTTTAGAATTTGATCTGCTTTTATTGTCGGATCCTGCAAGTAAAAAGTATGTCTATATATTTATTAACAGTTATCAGCAAATGTTGTCTTGTATGATTATGAGTTTAGCTTTTAGTTCACGACTCACAAATTTTACAATTGCTAACAAATATGGTTGTTGATGACACGCTGTCGATAATTTCAATTATTAAATTTGATATTAACAGATTAAACTTATGTAGCATTATTTATGTTTCTTGGCTTAATTCTCTTGTTTGTTTGCCATTTTACTATCCTTAATTTTTAATTTTGTAACTATTGTATATTTTCTTATGTTCAAAAGTAGACCATGATTAACTTCATGATTTTTTTCTTCACATAGTCTCTACTATACTTAGACGGTACTCTGCTTTCTGGTCACCTCATAAAATTAATATTAACAAAAACTTGACTTACTATGTAAAATTCTCATAATGTCTCAATTTTCTAATTTGTATATAAATATATTTTCACTTTAAAACATATTTTTGCACTGCATTAATTCTTTATGAAAAAATTTGCTCGCTGCTCTAGAGTGTATCGGAAGGTGTGATAGAATATAGTACTTATTCATTACTAAAGCATCCCAATAAATTTTGGCATATGTATATTTGTATGTATGTGTGTATATATGTATATGTATATATATATGTATATATATATATGTATATATATATGTATATATATATATGTATATATATATATATATTATATATATATATACTAGCTGACCCGGCAAACGCTGTTTTTATCTTTTTTTCTCAAATTTTCCTTAAATTTTGACATTTGTCATTTTAGTGTTTTGTTTTTTTTTGCCATTTTCTGTCAAAATTTTTTGAAAATATTTATTTTACAATATTGTTTTGTATCTATAATTTGTTAGGCAATATTTTCTATAACATAACTTGGAATAATTAATTTAGTTGCGTCTTATTGAAGTAACTCGTTAAACATTCTTTTTTGTGAAATGTCAAAATTTCGTTTATGATTATTTTTAAATTCAATATGCCGCTTTTTTATTGTGATCCCTGATCTATAAGGTTTTAATGAAGTTTTGGTTACCGAAATAATTTGATAAGCTAATCAATTAAATCTAAATCATAAATCTATTTATTTAATTATTTTCATAAATATTGACAGATGACATTTAATTTTTTTTTCATGTCAACATTTATTTAAATTTTTTAGGCATTGATTTCTAATTAGATTTAAAACTATAAACAGTGATTTTGAATGTAGCATTTTATCGTAGCTTACCAAATTATTTCGGTAAACGTCCAAAACTTCATTAATTAGTATAGATATATCCAACATTTATATCCAAATTAGATGAAATGCTATATTCAAAATCACAATTTATAGTTTTAAATCTAATTAAAAATCAATGTTTATAAATTTGAATAAATGTTGACATGAAAAACGTCAAATGTCATTTGTCAATATTTATGAAAATAATTATATAAATAGATTTACGATTTAGATTTAATTGATTAGCTTACCAAATTATTTCGGATACTAAAACTTCATCAAAACCTTATAGATCAGAGATCACAATACAAAAGCGACATATTGAATTTAAAATTAATCATAAACAAAAATCTGACATTTCACAAAAAAAATGTTTAACGACTTCAGTAGGAAACAAATAAATTAATTATTCCAATTTTTGTTATAGGCAATATTGCCAAACAAATTATGGATACAAAACATTATTGTAAAATAAATACTATCATTTTCGACTAAAAGGGAAATATTTTGACATTTATAAATTTAGTGCATATTGCATATATGAAATTGACATTAACTATTTAAATTAAATGCAAAAGTAAAAAATCTGATATTTATATAAAAAATTGTATATGTAGATAATTATACTGCGTTGATTTAGACTAATCAAATAGAATTAATTTTGGAAGTATAAAATGTCAAATAATTTTGAAAATTATAACAAGTTTTTAACTATTTGACAGAAAGAATAGATTTTACTACAAATTCATATCCATATCAAGCACCAAAGTAATAAATAATACTTATTAAATGACATTATTTATAGACAATATTTAATGAATATTTTAATTATATTTTTTGACATTTGCTAATTCAAAATAAATTAAAAATAATTGAAAACAATGTCATAAATCGGATATTTCTGGTAAAATATCAAATAAATATATTTATGTTTCACTTGATTTCAAATAAAAAAAACTAATTGTTATGCCAAAATAGATAGTATATTCATCTAAAATTATAGTCTAAATATTACAATTTTGATAAATAATCATCCATTATTTTGCAGTACGAAAATTGATAAGAAATTAATAAAAGTGCCAAAATTCAAACATTTTATAGTTTTGGACTCGGACTTTATTCGTGTTAGTTTCAGGGATAGTATGAATATCAGTCGAAAATTTATATGATAAGTGATTAAAACATTATAGATCACAATAAAAAAGCTACATATTGAATTTAACATTAATCACGAACAAAATTCTGACAGTTCAAAAAAAAAGAATTTTCAACAACTTCAATAAGACACAAATAAATTAATTATTACAATATAATAAGCGGCAAAATATTTTTTATGGCAAAACAGCGTTTGCCGGGTCAGCTAGTATATATATAAGACCTGAAAGTAAAACTGAAACCAATTTGTGTGTTTTTTTTAATATCAAATAATCAAAATTAGTAACAATATATATATGGGTTAACAGTCACAATTTTATAGCGCTGCTTCGCAAATCTGAAATATGCCAGCGAAGCAGCTTCAAACTCTTGTTCAGTTATCTCAGGAAAAATTTGTCAGGCTGCAGCTAAAAGAAAGAAGTTATTAGTCACGGTTAATACATACTTCTGACTTACATTTTAATTTACTTTTCATAATCTTAATCAATAGTAGACTTTGCAGTGGGAAATTATCCCGTCTGCCACACCAAGAGCACTGAGCAGCTAACTCCTTTCTAAATATTTTTTTATAAAAAATTTTCACTAATGTCTCCTTGCTCCCTCCAATGCGTGTAAGATACTTTAGCTGAAAATATAGTATTGCAAAATTAAATTGAAAAATTTTGTACGAACATTAAGTACAAGAAAACTCACCAATTGTGCTCTTTCCACGTCATTTTGGAACAATATTTCACAGTTTAAAATGTTTTCTGTGGTTTTGAGGGGAAATAATTGGTCACAAATACTGTCTTCCTCCTGGACACTATTTCCAGGTAGTGCCTTTATCTCAGTTAAAAGAGAATCGTTGTAAATTTTATTTTCCTTTACAAAGTATCTAAAGGGATCTATTAAAAATCGATAAGAATAAATAATAGTTAAGACACAATAACTATGAATCACTTACTTTCTATGCGTGCCAATCCTTCCATCAAGGCATCTACAGGCAGAGGTTCCTCTGTCTGCGTGCCTTGATCAACAATAGTCCTTTGTTTATTGATGACCTGTTTCTTCCTTGCCACCTCCCCGGAATTTACAATTAAATTGAATTCTGGACCAGCTGCAAAAACATTAGTCAAATAAATAAGGTACAAAGTTTTTTATAAAAGGTAACTACTCACAATAATCTTCCCCTTCATCTTCAAATACTTTTTTGGTCCTCTTACGGCTCATCGCTTTGCGAAGCTTCGCTATCCGCCGCCGCTCTCCTCGCTTTTTCATACGAAGCTAAGAATTCAAAGCAAATAAATATCACATAAACAGATAGTATATGAACACTACAACCTATGTCCTAAAAAAAGCAACTTACGAAAATATTTCACGGATGTTATTTTCACCCTTTCCCATTTACTCTTTGGTGAATAGTGGCTTTTAACGCATACACTGAAAAGTGTTTTAAATCCCTCGGGGGCCACCAACACTTAACAACTTCGCCGTTCTCTTAAAGAAGATCTGCTGAGACCTTCGATCTATCGAGTTTTCCCTCAAAATAATTACATTCTATTATAATTATAACTAAAGTATTATAATTGGATTATAACTAAAAGAAAATTGAATGCTTGTATTATTAAAGCATATGCTTACAAAATGGTGGAACAATGACATTACTTCCATCATGTAACATATATAATTATAAAAATAATTATACTCACGATTTAGGCGTTTCCATATTTCTGTTTTTTCTTTAGTAGCGAATATCAAATGAACTCCCAAATAGAAATGATCATTTTGTTCGGACACAAACACTTTCGCCATTTTCTATTAATGAACGCTTACACATGAAGTTCGTCACTATCACCAACTTTACAAACAGTGTCAAAAAATAACTCTGTTGCTTATGAAGAACACTTTACCCTTGTTTTATTTTTAACTTCCCGAAGGAGAAGTTTGTTTTCATCAAAAAAATCCGATTCGCTAATTTTATGTTTTCTCGACGTTTAACGAGACCAAATTTGGAAAAAAAAGTATGTGGTATGTGTATGTGTAGTGTGTGTGTGGTGTGGTGTGTGTGTGAACAGATTTTTTGCCGTAATCGACGGTTTTCTCTAAAAACGGCTGGACCGATTCAAAAATTTAAAAGCCATTCGATGTATCTCGATGAGGACTATCGTTCTGAGTTTTATGCGGCGATCGGCCGGGCCGTTTCTTTTAAATTGCAGAAAAGTGAAAAATTTTTCGTCCACGTTTTAGCCCGCATTCTGAATCGTTCTGAAAATTCAAAAACCATTCGATAGATATGGTTGGGAATCGTGCTGATTAGTTTTTGGTAAAGATCGGCCGGGCCGTTTTCTTGTAATAAAGTTTTTAAAAAAAGAACTTCGACGATTTTTATGATTTTTTTTTGACGGTAGATACCATAGTTTTCTAGGTCATACTAAAATATTACGGCCCTACGACAACTCGTTTAGCTTTAAAAATTCGTCAAAGTTTGCAAAAATTGGTGTCGTTTTATTGACATTTGTCAAAATGAAATCTTTGATCGACGTTTTCTCAAAAACGCCTTAACCGATTTCAGAAATTTAAAAGTCATTTGATGTATTCCGGTGAGGACTATCGTTTGTCAGTTTTGTGCGACAATCTGCCAAGCCGTTTCTTTATAATTTGAAAAAAAGTGTTAAACTTTTCGTCCATATTTAAGCTCATCCTACCGAACCGATTTTAAAAAATCAAAAACTGTTCGAAAGATATTAGTTGGGAATGGTACTGATTAATTTTAAGTGAAAATCTACCGAGCCGTTTTCTTGTAATTAACTGTTGAAAAAAAGTGTTAAATTTTCGTCCACATTTAAGCTCATCCTACCGAACCGATTCTAACTAGTTGGTTTGGTATTTAGCCTTGAGGCAAGTTACATGAACATCCCGAAATGTGTAAATAATCGACTTAATCAAAAAAATGGGTAAATAATATACTTCATTAATCCTACTTTAAAAAAAACGATAATAATTTTAGCAAACTTTGACGAATTTTTAAAATTAAACTACTTGTCGTTAGGCCGTAATATACAGTAAGTTCTATAAGACCATGATGTATATCGCCAAAAAAATTTCCATGAAAATCGGCTTAAATTTTTTTTTCAACAGTTAATTACAAGAAACGGCTCGGTAGATTTTCACCTAAAATTAATCAGTACCATTCCCAACTAATATCTTTCGAACAGTTTTGATATTTTAAATCGGTTCGGTAGGATGAGCTTAAATGTCGACGAAAATTTAACACTTTTTTCAACAGTTAATTACAAGAAACGGCTCGGTGGATTTTCACCTAAAATTAATCAGTATCATTCCCAACTAATATCTTTCGAACAGTTTTCGATATTTTAAATCGGTTCGGTAGGATGAGCTTAAATGTCGACGAAAACTTTAACACTTTTTTTCAACAGTTAATTACAAGAAAACGGCTCGGTAGATTTTCACCTAAAATTAATCAGTATCATTCCCAACTAATATCTTTCGAACAGTTTTTGATATTTTAAAATCGGTTCGGTAGGATGAGCTTAAATGTCGACGAAAATTTAACACTTTTTTTTCAACAGTTAATTACAAGAAAACGGCTCGGTAGATTTTCACCTAAAATTAATCAGTATCATTCCCAACTAATATCTTTCGACAGTTTTTGATATTTTAAAATCGGTTCGGTAGGATGAGCTTAAATGTCGACGAAAATTTAACACTTTTTTTCAACAGTTAATTACAAGAAAACGGCTCGGTAGATTTTCACCTAAAATTAATCAGTACCATTCCCAACTAATACTTTCGAACAGTTTTTGATA